>NW_017973698.1:0-21640 GCF_001876935.1 Asparagus officinalis
CGCACACGTGACGTCCTGCCGTCGTCCAACGTCGGTCGACGAGATCGCAGATCCGGACTCCTCTTCCGCCGATGAGATGGCTTCTGAAGATGCTACCGTATTATTCAAAGAGAACACGACAAAGACGACCACGTCAACGTTCTGCCTCGTCAGCTCGTGGCGAGGCCTTCGGAGCCAATGGATGGCGCATCCCTATAAACGCTGGCATCTAAAATCCAGCGCAACGCCAGGAGCAACCACGGCAAACAACCAGCCCCCTCCTCCGAAGCAGAAACAAACAATATGCGGTTCAATGTCAAAAAGCAACCCATTCTACTCCGATGGACGCGGATCCAGCTCAGCGCCGCCGCCATTGCCGTGCCGCATGCCCGAGCCCTGGGTCCAAAAGCACAGCAGAAAAAATGCTAAAGGGAGAGACCCGAGGCCAAGTAAGAGATCCTGCCGAGCATCGAACGAGCTTTGGGATGGCGAAGGCGCCAACATCAACGACCTAAGGCATAAAAGCCAGTAATATTCCTCTCCAACCTCATCAATTTCAGATCCCGCAACCTCTGGAAAAGCACCGAGCCGGATTTCCCCAACGCTTCAAGATCCTCCGAAGGATCGCATATCGGTGCTCTACCGCAGAAACGAGAAAGCACTTGTCAAAGGCGAGCTGGCAGCATCGCTGAAGGAGTTTCAGCCAACACCCAGCACCGGAGTCGCTACACGACTTCTTAACAAAATGATTGCTTCGACGACCCACTTGCGGTGCATGTAGAAAATCAGGAGAGCCCCGTTAAAAGCTTCCACCCTCACGGACGGTGGGAGCTCCAACGTTGTGACTCCTGCTAAAGGCCAACAAGGCCAATGTCTACTCAGAAAGAAGACGCGTCGGACAGACGAATGCGTTATAACCTGAGAACCCATGTTGCAGCAGCCGATAGGTTACTCCGACGGCAACGTCAGTAGTGTAAAACTAAAATCAGGCTGGGTGCGTGCCGAATGAATCTCGAAATGAGCAGAAACACCGGGCAAGCGGGATTTCTCACTGTCCGTGACTGTACCCAAATTCCATCAGGCAGCTATTATCAACTGTAGCCTCCCCCAAGACGCTCAGCCCAGAGGCGTCTCGATATCGACGGAATTCCGCATGGGATAACGAAAGCCCAAATCAAACTCCCACCAAGGAGGGATCGGCTGATCGAGATGTATGAAACTTCTAGAAGTTACCATCAACATGCGTCAACAAGCGCGAAAATCCCAATCAATTTTCAGGTCGGTTCCGACCTAATTTCTCTTCCAGGAAACAGGGTCGATTCTAGGGAATAGCTCAGCTTCCGGCCTAGAAGCCGTCGGATAAACAACGACCATGGGTCCATGAAGCGGAGCTCCATGCCGACATGATGAGTTCTCAGATTCTCATTCCGCGCGCTCGCCGTCCGACGATACAACGTCTAGCATAGGGCAAAGCCTCGAGACGCGTGTTCACTGCCGCAACACGAGCAGATAGCCAAAATCCATTGAAGCAGCGCCCTGGCCCTAAGCAGAAGGAACACATCTTCAAGCTTTGAAATGGAAATGGCCTATGCAAGCAGATGGACAAAGACGATCAACGAATCCGAGCTTTGTCAAACAGCTAGTGAGTCCAATCGGCTCGGCCACCAGAAATGCTGCCAATCTAGTCTGACAGCCGATCCGGAGGTGGTCTTAAATCGTCATGGCCGACGCACCGCCCCAAGAATACTGGGTGGCCCACTAAAATAAACAACGCTGCGGGTGGACCCTACCATGCATGATAACAGCTTGGGGGTGAGGGCCCACCAGTGCATGACAAACACTGGGCGGTGGCCCGTATTATTCCTCTCGCACGATTGTCCAAAACAGGATATGGTGAGGCCAAAAGATAAAGGAGCTCAAAGAAAAATCGAGCCCTGATGTCTGTGCAGGAGTGAAGAAAGACGGCATTCCGTGTCGCTTACACCGAAAGAGTGGGATTCGATTCCGTATCCGGCGAAGTCAACCTAATCAACTTCACGCCGTTCACGGAAAGGGCTCGCCAACTACCATCATCTGATTTCTACTTCAAGTCCACTTGGGGGTGATCTCTGGTCAACGAGCCTTTGATGGTTCGGTCATTCTTTGCACCCTTCGCGGGCGGCATCGATTGTACCGCCGTCTCAGGCCGGAAGGCATCAACAGGCTGGGAGGACTTGGAAAGCATTCGTCTTCTCGCCCATTGTTCTCGATGAGGACACCGAGGTGTCGATCAGGACACTCTTCGACGAGAAACAAAAAGGCGGAGAGTCAAGTGGATACCTTCATCAAACGCTTCTCGCAATCAGGGCAATGAAGTGCGGGATCCATCACGGAGGAATTCTGCTTGGCCGACTTGTCAGAACAAACTGTCCATTAACATCTGGACGTGATGGGAATAGAGCCAGCTCAATAACCTGGAAAGAGTTCAGGCTCGAGAGAACAGGCTACGCTTCCATCAGAGGCGGAAGGTCGAGAGAAACCAAATCCGATGTTAATTTCCTCTGGATTCGGATCTCGTACCTCATATAGGGGACGTACCTGCAACGGTTATTGACGATGATCAAACGTCACAACGAGGCAGTGCCTGGGAACAACAGGAGAATTCGACGGGAGCTCAAAACGAGTACTCGTTCAAAGACGAAGACGTTGCCAGCTATCTTCGAGACCCTTCTCGAAAACAACAAAATCAAACTCCGCGCCATCAGCAATCAGGAGGAAGATGACGATTTCTGCGGATCCAACGTGCTGCGAGTACCACAGGAGGATCCTCCATCCCACAAAGGACTGCTTTGCTCTCAAGAATAGGCACCAGACTTGTTGAAGACCGCGTTATATAGGCTAGGGTAAGCCAAATTGAAAACGGCCTTTACTCCAAAAGAGTAGCAAGAGTAAGAACTGTTTTCTGCAACACTCCGACGAGTATACGAGTATAAACTGCTTCTCACACTCGGCGATAAGTATAGTAGAGTATACACTGGGCTTCTTATGACCCAAAGAGTATACGAGTATAAACTATTTTCATTCCTCCTACCGTATATAGAGGTTAAACTGGCTCTGATACTCCAATAGATATATGAGTGTAAACTATTCTACTATTGACGGAAGTTCCTGAGGATATTACGCTAAATTCTAAGGATAACCCGGTCAGAACAACAAAATGCAACCCGTTCGCAAGAGGGCTGGGGGGTGGATAATCAAATGCATCGGGAAGTTCCGCGAAAGAATACCACATGGGTATCTTAGGGATAACCCAATCATTGTGGAGATTGGTGAATAAAAATTCACGTTCGAACCCTGAAGGTCAGATGTCTCTTCTTTATTCTATAACTCTTATGAGTTATTTTTGTGAGATGAGAATCGCGATCCTCTGATAGGTTAATCTTTCCTCACCAAGCCATCCGCTGATCAAACTGAAGGCGACAGTGGATCCGCCAACATTTCCATCTGCCAGTTATTGGCATTTTCTCAGACTCAACATGTGCAGGTCATGATCGCTAGCATTTAAAATCTCCCTTTGAGTGATGATACGAGTTGGCACTTTCTTTGCTACCCGTATTCCACTTCATTTGCTTCTGGTCAAACTATAAAGAGTTAGGGCAAAGCCAAAATCCCGCTCTCGATTCCTCCAATGAAGCGAGAGGTCCACTTTCAATACGAGTTTAGGGTCATCCACTCTTGCTGGGTCAAACCTATAAAAGTTAGGCCCAAAGCCAAAATTCTCCACATCGGGATTCCCCCAATGAACGAGAGGTCGCATTCCCAAATCGGGTAATCAAACCTTCGACAGTTAGGGTTATCCGAATTGTACGATTCTCGAGTGGAGATCCACTCTAGTTTCATCCTTCCGGATTCTGGGGGTGGAGATCCCACCTCGAGTTTCCCTTTCCAGGCTGTAATAGAATATAAATTCTCCTTGCAGCACCGGAGATAGAATATAAAATTCTTCCTCTCCTGGACCTTTCGATGCTCGGGTGGAGAACCCACTCCAGTTCATCATTCCGGATTCTGGGGTGGGGGATCCACCTCAAGTTCGCCCTTTTCCGGCGAAGATAAATATAAAATTCTCCTCGTGACACGGAGATAGAATAAAATTCTTCCTCTCCCGTTTCTCAATCTGTCTTGCTTAGAAAAGACAGGCACATTGTCAATCGCGGGCACTCGATGCACGGGAATTTTATCCCGAAGCCTGAGTAGGGATAAGTCAACGCCTAACACGCGTTGCCGGTAGTCTATTCCCGTAAGAAAACAAGTTCTATGTATTCAAAATCATGCATTAAGTCGCTAAGGAAGTAATTCTCTAACACAACGTTACATGTGAAAACGGGTTTTAATAATTCACATGCTAGCCCGATTCAAACGTAATCGGTAAAGGCACATGCAAACCCGTTGATCGGCTGGGGGTTTGGGCCAAAATCCAAGCCTATGTCTACGCATTGGCGCGGTTTAGTCGCTTGACCGTAAAGAAGGACAAAAGACCAACATCTTCAACATTGCGGCAGTTGTTATTATAAGCACCATAATCGCGTGGCCTGCACACGGCACGGGGATTTATCTGAATCCTAAGTAAGGATAAGTCAGCGCCTAACACGCGGTTGCGGGGTAGTCTATTCCGTGAGAAAGACGAAGTCTACGTTATTCAATACCGTAGCACTAAAAGGGTTAACTCTTTTTAGCTTAACGTCACATAGGAGGCGGACTTAAACAAGCCGGCATGCTAGCCCGACTCAAACGGTAGTCGGTAAAGGCCTAATCAATCGCGTTGAAGCTGGGATTAGCCAAAAGTCAACGCCTAACACGGTCCCGGCTAGTCTATTCCCGTGAGAAAGACGAAGTTACGTATTCAATATCGTAGCACTACAGAGCGTGAATTCTCTAGCACAGCGTAGCATGCGGAACGGACTTAAACATCGCGCATGCTAGCCGACTCAACGGTAGTCCGGCTAAAGGCTGTCAAATCCGTTGATGGCTGAGGATTTGCCAAAAATTCTATAAGCTGCGAGTCATTGATGGCATCAACTCCACTAGTTTGGTCTCGTGACTTGAGGCAGCCAACAAATTGCAGGACAAATCCACAGCATGCATAAAATTTTTGATCAACTTTAACAGTTGGTCGCTGCAGGCCGCCGACACTTGGACACCGTGCTCCAATACCTTAGAGCTTAAACCTGGGTATACTCCAGCAAACGTACGATATAAACTGTGTTAATGGGCGATCCGTACACCCTAGGTCAACGCCGGTCACGCGTAACCCTAGGTCACGCCAGTCAACTGCGTTGGCAATCAAAGTCAACGTTCGACGATCCAAAACCTAAGGGTACGCCGGTAACGCAATTAACCTATGTCAAGCGCCAGTCAACGCCGTTGGCAAGCGAAAGTCAAACGTTCGACGATTCAAAACCCTAGGCGTCAACGCCCCGGGTCAACGCGTAACCCTACGTCAAACGTCGGTCAAACGCGTTGCAGACAAACAAGCCTAACACACGGAGATCCGAAACACCTACAGACAGGCAGCAATGTTGCGCCGGACGGGTAATTCAAAGTCAACTCAATGACACGGCAGCCACAAACTCAAGTCATCAGCTTGCACAGCTGCGAGACTCCGACGAGCGGGCCAGGCGATAAGACGCGCAGCCGCGGAAAACGTCGGATATTCGTCAAAGCATCGAATAGACCGAAAATCGAAGGAGTCAAGAGTTGAAGCTAACTACAGGTCCTGATGCCGACTGAAGGCTAGACCAATCACATCCAAAGTATTCCAGCCTCTTCTATAAAAGAAACGAGTCCGGAACACTTTGGAGGGGGTAATCTGTAGGCATCAAATTGCCTATAGGTCTCCACAAACGGTCGAGCGTTAAGAGCGACGATGAATGTCACTATCCGATCAAATGAGTCTAATCGATCGTCGATGAACGACTGAAAGTGAATCGACGAGCCACGTGAGCGGATAGGATTCCGGAACAACGAAGACCCGGGCCAATCGGAAGCCCGGGCACTGTTCACAAAAAGGACAACGCCCCTTCATGCATGCGACCACTCTACAGATAATCCAACCACCAGAGTGAATCGAACTCTTCGCTCAAGCATCCAACGCACCGGAATCACTCAAAATCCGAGTTCGGACGAAGAAATCTACGGAGAAAACAACTCAAACACGTCAAACGGTCCGCCGGAATTCCAAACCCCCCAGGGGTGTCTCAGAAATTCCGAGACACCCCAGGGGTGTCTCGGAAATCCCGAGACACCCTAGGGGTGTCTCGAAAATTCCGAGACACCCCAAGGTGTCTCGGAATTTCCGAGACACCCCTAGGGGTGTCTCGGAAAATCCGAGACACCCCTAGGGGTGTCTCGGATTTTTAGAGACACCCCAGGGGTGTCTCAGATCTGTGGAGACACCCCAGGGGTGTCTAGCCCCCCTACATGCCTATAAATAGACCCCTTGACCCTTTGTTTTAGAAGAGGAATTAGCCTTCATCACCCTTTTCCCCCCTTCTTTCCTTAGTATCGGCCTTTAGCGTTGATACTAAGAAGAGCTATTACCTCGTTTTAGCCGAGGTATACGCTTATAGCTTCTAGATCTCACGCGGATCGACGAAGCTCTGTCCGATATTTCTGGACCGGAAGTTTCTAGATCTCACGCGGATCGACGAAGCTCTGTCCGATATTTCTGGACCGGAAGTTTCTAGATCTCACGCGGATCGACGAAACTCTGTCCGATTTATCCGGACCGGATCTGATTGCCCCGGTGGTCCACGGATATCAACATCCCCGTCACAGGCCAAAGACCCACGCAAGCGAGACCGCACCAAAACGGGATCTCGTGTTTATTTTCGATAAAGTTGTAATCTTTGTTTTTGTTGCATTCCTGTTGTAACGTTTAAAGTTGTAACAGATTCAAAAGCAATGAAAACAGTGACTTTTACCGAAAACACAATTACCTTTGGTCTGAGGAGGATAGAATCAAAAATTTATTCTTATTTTTTTCTTTTTTCTTCTTCTTCTTCTTTTCTTTTTTCTTTTTTTTTCTTTTTTTTACAACTGAACAAGAAACTCTCAAATGAGAGAAGAATAAATTCTTTTTGTTATTCTGAAATAAACAAAACAAACAATGTAGCATGAAGTGTTCAACATGAAGAGCTCGTATTCTACATTGAATCCTACCTTATTGTTAAAAATTCTTCCCCGGATTTTAAATAAATTCAGAATGATATAATCAATAATGTGAAATTCCAAGCATTTCGGGGTGTTCAGTAATTCTTGCAACAAAGTAAGGTAGGTATTATTGGTGTCATGCATTTTGCATTTCTTAATGAACTTAAACTCTTGTACTGTGAGTTTTTGTTTTCTAATAAGCAATTCTTCTGTAGCATTTTCCTCAACCCCAAGATTCATGGTTGAGTTCTGAAAATTTGGTTGTTGATTATTCTCCAAGAATCTAAATTCATCAAGAAAGAGTTCTTCAAAATTTAATTCAAAGCAGTAAATGTTTAACACAGTTTCATTATTCTCAAAGCCTGATCTGCTATTTCTAAAATTTCCAACTCCTCACCAATAATTTCATCAAAACTCAAACTAGACTCTTCTTTTTCTTCTTCTTCTTCTGATCTTTCCTGAATGTAATTTATTTTTAGAGGATGAATATTTGGTTGGTCCTCTGGATTGAAAATATTAAGATCAGCAGTCAAATTCCCAAAGGATAGAGATTTAATTAACAGAGGCAGCAGGACAGAGAAGTCAGGCACGAACACAATGACGGTTTAGGCTTTCCTTGCCTTTGAAAGAAGAAGCTGCGGCTTCATTTGACCAGTTCTACAGTTGATGAGAGCATTAGAAGTGGCTAAGAATGGTCGTCCTAAGATGACAGGTGCCTGTCCTTTGGGATTGGAAACGGGCTGTGTTTCCAAGACTACGAAATCTACTAGAAAAATAAAATCTCCAACCTTAATCAGAACATCCTCTAACTCACCTATAGGGACCTTGATAGATCTATCAACCAACTGCAAAGTGCAACGGGTTAGGTTCAGTACACCTAGACCCAATTGCTGGTAGACTGAATATGGAAGCAAATTGACACTGGCCCTAAGTCTAAAAGCGCCTTGTCAATGTGAGTATTACCAATGACACAAGAAATGATAGGAGAACCTGGATCCTTACTATTCAAAGGTATGGGATTTGAGAGCATATTATTGATATTGGCGGCTAAAAAGACTTTCTTTGGAACATTTATTCTCCTCTTCTTAGTGCATAATTCTACTTTCTTTGGAACATTTATTCTCCTCTTCTTAGTGCATAATTCTTTCAAAAATTTGGCATAAGATGGAATTTGTTCAATTACATCTAAGAGAGGAATATTGACCTTAACCTGCTTGAATGTTTCTAGGATCTTCTCCTCTTGAGGGGAGTGTTTCCTAGGCCTAAGTCTATCTGGAAAAAGAACAACTGGTCTAAACCTATCAAAAGAAGGCTCAGGTTCAGGTTCAGGGTCATCTGAGGGGGGTGATTGTTGAATAGATTCATCAGAAGGAGAAGGAGAAGGAATTTGTACTGGATCAAGAGTTTGAGTTGGAGGAGTTCTTACTTGATTATCGACCTGTCTACCTAATCGAAGTGAATGGATTGCATTCACTTGAGCATCATACGATGAACTGCATCCTGTGTCCTTAGGGTTGACCATGGGTTGACTCGAAAATTTTCCTTTCTCTCTTTCACTCATGACACTAGCTAGTTGACCAAGTTGGGAATCTAATCTAGCTATAGCTTGAGTGTTGGAGTTGAGCATTTGTCCGGTTGATTGCATAAAGGAATTCAAAGTGCTGGACGTTTGAGTCAACATATTCGTGGTTTGAGTGGAGGCCTTAATTATGGTTTTCAAACCCCTTTCCAAGACATTGAGACGTTTATCCTGATCTGGATTGTGAGGAGTCTGTATTACAGCTTGATGAAGAGGAGACTGATTTTAATACGGCAGATTGGGTTGTTAAAATTGTGGATGAGAATTGAAAGGAACTGTGTTTCCCCTAGGAAATTGTTAGTTTGAAGAGAGAGTGAAGTTTTGAGTTCCGGAGTGAGTTCCCTAATTACATGAAAAGTTTGGGTGATTTCTCCAACCTGGGTTGTAGGTTGGAGAGAATTGTTCATTTGCGTAATGCTGGAATATAGCGTTGACCTGTCCTAATGGTTGATTATTTCCTAAGAGAGGACATTCTTCTGAAACATGAGATGGTGACAGACAGTTGTGACATCCTAAGGCTGAAACATGATTAATTTGAGTCGGGGCTCTTTCCTTGATTTCTAAGACTTCTAACCTATGCATGATTATGGCCATCTTAGCTTCAGATGCAATGTTCGATTCTAAGGAAATACCACTGGACTTGGGTTGGGGAACTGATGACACTCGGTCATCACAGTGTTCCCATTGCATGGTTTTTTCAGAAAGACTCTCTAAAAACTCCTAAGCTTCATCAGCATATTTCCTCATGAAATCTCCGTGGCACATGGACTCTAAGGAAGTTTTTGAAGAATAATCTAATCCCTCACAAATTATTTGGCACAATCGCCATTTTTCTAAACCGTGATGAGGACATTGGATGAGATGATCTTTAAATCGGTCAAAATACTTCCAAAAAGGTTCTCCCGGGACAATTTTATAATTCATGATGTTATTTCTTAGCTTCACCGTTTTATGGATCGGAAAAAATTTCTTAAGAAAAATGGTGATAAATTCCTCTTAAGTTGTGATGGAATTTATGGGTAAGCTGTATAACCATTTTTTTGCTTTGTCTTTGAGGGCAAAAGGAATAAATCTGAGTTTGACTGCATCTTCAGTTAATTCTCTTATTTTAATCATCATACATACTTCTTCAAATTCAAAGATAAAAATATATGCATCTTCAGATTCATTCCCTAGAAATTTTTGAAGCATGTTGATATATTGCGATCGAAGCTCAAAGTTAGTTCCATTTGCCTCGGGGAGCCTAATGCAAGAGGGGATTGCATTCCTAGTGGGATAGCACATATCTTGAAGAACGGGTGAATTAGGATATGCCATTTCTGGAATTTGTTCAAAACGAATTAATCGATGTGTATTATCCCTAATCCACATTTGCATACACCCAAAACAACTTCTTTTTATATTTTTTTAAAAAAAAATTAGTTTTTTTTATGAGAAGAAAAAGGAAAATCTTAACTAAAACAAATCAAAAGCAATCACTTTTCAATCACTCTAACTCTAGGTTTAAGCCTAACTCAACTAGACCAGCTCCTAACCAAAAACTCCTAAAGTGAAAAGATTAAAGTTTTACCTGGGTAGTCAGCCAGGTAAGGATAGTACTAGAGGATGATCAGAGATCAATTAAGTACCTCGTTCCTTGCGGAGCGCTTTACGCAACCCCTAAACCTTGCCTTAGACACCAACTAATCCAAGAAAACTTAAACCTGTTCACTTAAGGATTCTTTGTTCCTTATTGAGCTTGAATCCTTAGGGCCAACGTCTAATGAGTTTTATTAAGCTTGGGTGGTGTAGTGAGGAATTAGTGATTTTTGGGCTAAGAGGGCCAACGTCTAATGAGTTTTATTAAGCTTGGGTGGTGTAGTGAGGAATTAGTGATTTTTGGGCTAAGGAAAGGGTGATGAAATCCCTCACCTTATCTTGATTATGGGGTTTTTCCCTTAAAAATATTTTTAGGTGTGTGCCTGTAGACAGTAAAAAATACCTCTATGGGCTTACAGAAAATTCGCCTACGAGAAGAGCTCGCACGCTCAGTTCTCTGGCACGGGCCTAAACCGCGGAGGCATCAAATATGCTCGATTCTAGGTTCGCCTAACGATCAGCTCGCCAGCACGAGTTAAAGTCGATTAGAATAGCGGGGATTCGCCTTCTGCTCAACTCGCCTGCCCGAGTCCATAGTCGAATCCGCCTGCAAGCTTCAAGACTGCCAGTACAGCTGGGTATCCGCTACCCCACGTGCTGATATGGGCCTTCCCATCTCTCTCGACCCGAAGGGAGAGAGCACAGTACCCCAAGACCGTCAAGCGGCCGCTCACAGTACGCACAGCACGAAGGACTGGACAGGTGTCGAGTCAACCTGAGCATTCATAAATGCGACTCACCTTAGCTGTCTGAGTCAGGAGACGGATCCGCCAGCATTCGGCGAACTTTCCAAACCCACTCAAGTGCCAGGGACATGCTTTCCCGCCTCTCTTGGCCTGAAGAGAGAAGACACGGCACTCCAGGTCCGCCGAGTGCCAGGGACATGCTTTCCCGCCTCTCTTGGCCTGAAGAGAGAAGACACGGCACTCCAGGTCCGCCGAATAGCCGCCCACAGTACAAGTGAGCAGACAGATGTCAAAGCAGCCTGCACCCTCATAAATGCAGCTCACCTCAGTTGTCCAAGTGAGGGGGAAGAGCCGCCGGCGCTCGGTGGTTGGTCAGATCCACGCAAGCAGCCGACAGCCGTTGTCACGCATACGAGGAGGGGGCTTTCCCACTCCTACGTGACACGAGGCAGAGCACAGCTCTTCGAATGACCACTGATGGTACGAATGAGCAGCAGGACATCTCCGAACCATGTATGGTCACATCCCATAATTCGAGGAGTAGTCAAGCTGTCCTTCTCCCATTTAAAAGCCTCTTCCAGCAAGCTTCGAAAGAGGTCGCAAAAACTCAGAGAAAAGAGTTGAGACCAAGCTGTTCGCATAACCCTTGCGTTACAGCACCACTGCCTAGTTCCGAGCTCCGATCGCCGGCGAACTAAGCAGACCCGAACTCTATCAACTTGAGCTTCTACTGCGTACTGAAGCTCTCCAGCAACCTCGATCGAACGGTCCAAGGGAAGCAGACTCGACACGAGCATCGAGCGAAGCGTCCTATAGCCACCTAAAGTCCCCACACAAAACAAAGCATTTGATTATTAGTTGGTAATAAGCTTTCTTATCAATACAAACGAAACTCCCCGTTTCTGGGAAATCAAAGTTTTCACCCTACAGAAGATGGCGACCACGGTGGGAGAAGCCGTTTCATCGAACGAAATGGTGGTGGCTCAATTCAATGAGGTTGCTATCGGGACGACAGTGGAGTCCCTAGAAATTGAGTTTGACCAGGCCAAGTACGAAGAGTACTTGTCTTCCTCCTCCTCCAGTGGCGATGCGTCCCGCAAACGCCACAGAGTCGTGCACCGAGGCCGACCTCAGACGGTCAAAACCTCTGCACCTGAGGGATCCACCCGAGTCTCGTCGGAGGAACCCACTCCCTTGCAATCGATCAACGCCAAGCCAGAGATCGAGCGCGAGGGGCAAGGGTCTGCTAAATGGGTCGCCAAGCGATTCCCGCAGACACTTATCCCAAAGGGAACGCCGGCTCACTCCGGCACAAACTGCACTGCCACAGCCAGCGGTGATGCTCTCCTCGCTGAGAGAGCTAGCCAACAGCGACGGCAAACGCTCGTCAGACAGGAGATCCAAGCCTCCGTTTCTCATAGTGGCCTGAACCATTATACACCGCCGTAGAAGACACTAGACGAGAAGGCAAACTGCCCCGACATCGTGAGCCTCCAAAGCCAGGAGCGCCGGCTGGGGGAGGCAGAACCGCCCACTCGGGAAGACTTCGCTTCTCAGGTCATATCCCTGATGCGAATAACTCACTTTCAACGAGTGAACCTACCCGAGTAGGCGAATCCTCAAAGGCTGGCGAGCCTCGCCATAACCATTTGGCGGATAAACGTAAAGGCAAGGAAATAGGCGATTCCTCGCGAACCCGCTCGTCCAAACGAAGGGTTGAGACCCGCCTACGCATTGGAGTTCACCCGAACGCGAAGACTCGCCAGTCAAGGCGAGATCGCCCAACTCCAACGCCAAGGCGTTCCGCCCAGCGTGTACCAGAGAGCACGTCCAAAAATCTCTCGTACGCTCACCAGAACGACTCTGCCGAAGCTGGGGGTTGTCACCAACCGCCCACAGGAGACCTCAGGGAGTACTTAAATCGCAAACGCACTATACACGAGGCGAATCCTTAGTGCCACTGTGAGAGACTCATCCACACGGTCCTTGCCGACTGCCAATGCGTCGGAGCGGTGAAACCTTCGATGTTTGAGAGACTTTTTCAACAGTCCTCTTGACCAAGGCCCTCCCGTCAAAGGCGTCGTCACCAAAAAAGATGCGCTGCCGACGACCTAGAGCTCGCGTCCGCCACGGTTAACATGACGGATAAAGGGAAGGCGATACTCTCTGACTCGCCAGACTCGGACTCCGTCCTGAGACCTAGCACTCGGTTCGCTCGACGCCGGCAGGACGGCATATACCAGCGAACACGCAGTCGCAGGGGGGCAAGTATTGGGTTCGATTACTCCACCCTTGTACCTCTCTCCTGCGGGGAAGACGAGGTTCATTCGGCCGCGGCCACATCTTAGACCTCGCGCTCGAGTCAAGATGCGCAGGCGAGAGTGTTCGCGGTGAAAATCGTCTCTTTCTTCATTGAATTCATTGTCATCTTAAATAACAACTTTCCGAGTTACAAAAGATCCGGTCTTTTTTAGATCCGGTTACAACGAAAATCAAATAAAAGAAAATGAAAATTACAACTTTCTCCTTTAGAACAAATCGCGAGCTCCTGTTTTGCGGTCGCTCGCTTTGTGTGGGTTCTTTGCCGACGCCGGGGTTAATCCGTGGACCACCGCGCGATCTAGATCCGGTCGGATCTACACGATTCGACGGGTATTATTTCGCGAAGGAAATAATAGCCGGGGGGGATTAGTTCACTAAGGAAATAATCGCCCTTAATTCTCGGGATCAAAGGCCAAGCTTTGATCCGGAGTGTGATTTCGTGTAGATCTCAGATCTGAGCTTTACCTCTCTCGAACTCCTGCCTTTTGTGACGTGGACGCTCGCCGAGAACCAGATCCGAATCTTCAAGTCTTCAAGTCTTCAAAACTCTGAGCTCAATCTTCAATCCGGCAGAGTTTCGGCTCTCCAAGTTCCTCTTGGCCGAGCCACCCATGGGTGGCTCGGTTTTGGCCGAGCCCCCCTTAGGCATGGTTTCATCGTCGTTTTGTGCCTGTTTTCCGGTTCTGTGGTTGATTTGGCTGGATTTGAATCGTTGACCTGATTTGGCAGTAAATCCGATTCCTTATTTGGTAGTAAATCCGATTCTGAGTTTAATTCCAAAACTGATCATGACTCAATCGCGATTCATCCGAGTTCGCTCGTGGCTGGATGACTCGTTGATTCCTCAACCCGTTGGCTTGATTCCGTACGCAAGTGGATTCATTCCGTTGTTTGTGTGCGGTTCGTCAGCTTCGTAGCCTCGTTAATCCGTTCCGTCGCGCATTGTTTGGCTTCGGTGTTGATGGGCTAACGGGAGCCGTCTTAAGGGATCTATAAGCAATTTTATATGCCTACAGATACCCCCTCCGAAGTTTTCCAGCCTCGTTCTTTTATAGAAGAGTCTGGAATACTTTGGATATGATTGTCCCAACCTTCAATCGGTGTAACGGGACCTTAGAATGGCTTCTGTTCTTGATTCCTTCAATCCTCCAGGCTATTCGGTGCTTTGTCGAGTGCCTAAAGGGTTTCGGTGCTGCATTTATTGTCTGACCGTTGTCGGAACTTTAAACTTAAAGTTAATTCCTGATTTTCTGATTTTTTAGCTCGAGTTGTTTGCTTCAATATAGAACTGATCATCGATTGACGGCGTTGAATCTTTATTTATAACGCATTGTCCGGCGTTTAAACTTCCTTGTGACGCGTTGTCCGGCGTTGAACACAGTTTATACTCGTAAGTCTTTTGGAGTCTACACAGTTTAAGCTCTTAAGGAGTTGGAGCGGGGAGGTCTAGTTTATACTCATACACTCCTGGGAGTTATGTTAAATTATCCTTAAGAATATTTTTTAGAAAAATATTCTCCATAAATTTCTCAACAAAAAGGAGGGAATAGTTTATACTCGTATACCTTGTTGGAGTGTTTTCTGTGCCCAAATGAGTTGAACCGGCTTGATAATGAGTTGAACCGGCTTGATAATGAGCCAAAAAAAAACAGTAATTCGGCTCAAAAAATCTTCTGATTCTTCCAAATGTGTAGGAGAGGTAAGAATAAACTAAGGACTGAACCCTCGGTTGATTTGAAGTTGTTTCGATGCTCAATTCAGCTCCCATTTGAATTCTGACTAAGGACTGAACCCTCGGTTGATTTGAAGTTGTTTCGATGCTCAATTCAGCTCCCATTTGAATTCTGGTTCAAATTTGGTTCAAACTGGTTTAAAATTGGTTCAAACTGGTTCAATCTGGTTCATTCTGGTTCATTCTGGTCTGGTCTGGTTCAACCAGGTTCAGGTTAGTCTGGTCTGGTTCAAACTAGTCTGGTCTGGTTCAGCCAGGTCTGGTCTGGTTCAGCCAGACTTGGTTCAAGGCTATAAAAAAGGGTTTTTTTTTTCTTCCTCTCCTCCTAGGGCCGGCCCCCCCTTGACCTCTTTTTTTGATTTTCTTTTCCCTCGAGCCTCCTTTCTCCCCCAAACCTTGATATTTGTCTTAGATCTGGGCTTCCTTTTGATCTTGGACTGAAGAATTTCTCCAAACTTCCATATTTAGAATTTCTCTCAGGCCCCTCGAGCGCGTGGTCTGAGTCTCTTTCAAGATCTGATTTTTGTTAGATCCACGAGCTTTTCCTCAGGTAAATCCTCAACCATTTTAGCATGTTTTATGCTTAATTCAATTTATGAATTTGTGGGGTCGCATGCGGGGGTTAGGATTAAGATTTGGCGCCTCGAGCTCACCTTTCAGGGGGGAGAATTGCAAAAAAGAGGAATTTTTTCTAGATCTGACCCTTTAATTTATTTTGCAGGTCACCACGTCTCGTATTGCGAGGGGTCAATCCTCTACCGCGTCGGCTGATGGCGCGCCTCCCTCTTATGCTGGTGAGCTATTTTTGGAAATTTACAAATTAGTCCATTTTTTCTTGGAAATTTACAAATTGGTCCTTTTTTACTCCCCGTTGTTCTCCTTGGTGAGGCAACCGGGCAGAGCCTTGATTCTCCTTGGTGAGGATCGACGCTTTAGAGATATGTTTTGCTTGGTCAAAACCATATCTCATAAAGGGGGCGTTTTGTCGCTGCATTGTGCCTTATAAGGCAGGGATATATTGTCGGTATACCCTATCTTATAAGTGCATAATGTGGCCAAATCGTCTCACCCTTTATAAGGAAGTGACTCTATCTTACCCATTCGTAGGATGAGTTCAACTTCCTTTTATGATTGAGACTAACAACTGTTTAAATTTTTGCTTCCAGTGGAATATCCTTCTGGGGCGTTCTCATCTCATGCAGTGTACGGGCGTCGTGGTGAGTATTATTCGACCTCCGACGATTTTTCCCCTATCCCAGTCACTCCTCGGTTTGCTTCGGGCACATCGACAGAGGTTGCCCAAGCGGTGAAGGAAGGTGGATATCGAGCTCTTCGCCAGTTGATTACAGATGCGCCCCTCGTGAAGGATGCCAGTTCAATTCAGCCTCTCAAAAAGACCGACTTTTTATTTGGCGATTCTGCCAGAGATCCGGATGCCGTGTTTATTGATGCTGAGCAGTGGCTTCATAAGACTGGCAGTGGTTTCATATATTTGCCGAAGATTCCTCGGCATCGTTCGTTGACTGAGCTCAGGCGTCAGGCTGTGACGCGGGAGATGTCGTGGCGCTTGACGGAGGAGCACGAGAGCGTTCACTGCGGATACATCACTCATCAGGCAACTCCTGGTTCGAGCAGGAGTCACATCACTGGATTACATCCTGGAGTATTGGGGTTAGATGCACCGCCACGCAACGAGCTTCTTGCCGCTGCTTCTACTTTGAAGAATCGCCTCGCTGCTTTAGGACGGGAGATGCCTGCGACACGCCACAGGTTTTATGGTTGGGTCCATTCTTTGGACAAGCTTTGGTGGACTCGCATGACGAAGTACGTCTTGAGCCGATGGAGCGAGGAGTTGCACGCTTGTGGTCTGTATGCAGCCGTTCGTGCCACCATGTATGGTTTGCCTGTCAGCGCGAAGCATTTCTTCGCTTTGTGCGAGCTCTATAACCCGGATTCGAACACTTTTCTGACCCGGCAAGGGAAGTTGGGCTTGGCACTTCATGAGATGCACAGGATTTCTGGTTTGCCCATGGGACAGAATATTTTTCCTCCAACCAAGAATTAAGTCAGCTGAAGGATCGCATGCCCGACCGCTACGAGACTTTATGGGACCTCATATGTCACTATCATATCGCTTTGGCGCAGTCTGAACCTTTAGCGAAGAGAGCTAAATCCCATGTGAGCCAGAAACAGTTTGCATCTTATTTGTTCAGGAATCTAGAAAGCAATTCTGGCGAGGCCATTTGCGAGCTGGCACCACTTACTCCTTCAGGGGTTAATAGTCTACTGAAGAAGGTTGATGCTCACTCTTATACCATTAGTAGTCCTGAGAGTGGTTTTCCTACAGGGACTAAGTTTAAGTCATTCTTGTGGCATGCGACCGCACCGATTCGACCGATGACTCTTCTCGCCGATTACCTCGCTATTTGGTTAAAGAAATGCGTGGTCCCATATCAGTCTAGTGATATCTTGCCATTGGAGGTACTCTACCCAGCGGTACAAAAAGGAACTTTCGCTTCTTCCGGTGATTGTGGCTAACATTCATCGAGGGCTTCGACAGATTTCTAGTGCTTTTACACGGAAGGAAAGTGAATCGCCGGCTCAGATTCCTACTATTAAGGTGGAGCTTCCGTACACTTATTTGATGGCTTGGTTCGTCCTTCATCGTCTTGATATGATGTCAGTACCGAATGCCACAGACCCCTCCGTTCCCCTACTACAGTTGCTTGAGAATGGCAAGTGGGAGGGGCGAGGATTCCCTGACGTCAGACAGCAGCTACAGGTCCACAAGTGTTGGGCGTTTTCCACTTGTTTTCCGCAGTTCTCCGGCCGATACGGCGAGTGTCTGATTGATGAGGAGAGGCCGAGGGAGTATCGGACTCATTTAGACATCGGCTGCTTTAACTGGCTGGTGAACATCAGGCCGGGTTATCTGACTTTCCGGGTGAAGAATCAGTGCTTCATAGAGCCATACCTACCCTACCAATTCGCTCGCCAGTTTGGCTATGATCAGCTTTATGTCGGGAATCCACGTCAGCAGCTTCGGACCCATGGCGGTTTGGTGGACGGTCTTCGTGCATGGTTGTGGACCGTGACGGGCTGCACTGGTGCTAAGTTTAGTCTCCTGAGTTCTGAGCGGCAGTTGAACCTCACCTTCCTAAGCTGCAAGTGGTTGTTAGCAGCTAATAAAACTATTCCTGTGAAGCCGATTGCAGAGCTAGAGGCTGAGGAGGCTTCTCAGGCTGATTCTCGTATGATTTGGGAAAATGCTCGGTCACAAAGGGCACGGCACAAGACTCGTCGGATTGACGAAGAGGGAAAGAAGATCTTTCATTCTGCTGATGAAGCTTCAGGCGGAGATCTTGAAGATCACGAGGACTGTTCTGAACGAGGTCAGTTTCTTACTCTTTCCTTTTATCTTCCAGAATTATTAAGCCTAACAATGGTTTGATGTTTCAGGGACCACAGCTGATCAGGATGAAGAGTTCCATCCTTCTCCCCAGGCGAGGCCTTCGATTGTTGCCCCTGCCGCTAGGCGGAAGAGGTTAGCCCGCAAGCCGCGTGTAGTTTCGCAAGCATCTGATATGGATTTGGCCGGTGACGATCCTGCTAGTGATGGAGGTAACGTCTACCCTATAGACTAGCCTCTTGATCATTCAGAACTTTGACTCGTGCTTTTCCATTTCTCTATAGGAGAGCGTAGGGAGAGCGAGATGAGTCCTGATCCTGTTTTTCACGATTCCACCTCTTCTGGTGAGCTCGACTCGCCGCACCAGGTAGAAAGACCTGCAGAAGCTGGTGACATTAGGGAGACCGTCAATGTAGGACCTGGTTCAATGAATCCAGGTACCTCTACCATTAACAATACACAAAGGAGTTGAATGATTTGGAATTTGTGCATTCCCTAATTGTCTCTATGCTTCTTGCTCTTTTAGATAATTTGCAGGAAGCAAACGTGGATCTTGGAAATAGAGAGGCTGACGCACTCATAAGAGGTAGCTCATTTCTATTGGTCGTAGTCTCTTTATCCTCTTTTCGTACTTATATTCCATTGTGTCAGATTTCCCGATTGACGACTTCGACGGGGAGGGTTTGCTTGTGGACACTCCTATGCTCCATTTCCTGTATGACTCTCCTCAGATTGATGATCAGCTGTTTGGAGATGAATTTCCTGAGTCTATGCTCCCTAAGAATCCCGAAGATGGTTTTTCTGAAGGTACGTAACTCTTCTCAAGTTAATTATAGGACCAGTCAATTTTTGACTAATGCAACTATAATGTGATGCATCTGAGAATTCTATTTTGTATTTGACAGGAGCTTTTGTCGAGACTGATCCTGTTGAGCCGGCTATGGGACCAACTACACCAGTTGATACACCCCCAGCCGTTACACCTCCACCACCTCCAGTGACTCACGAGGGTATGAATATTATTTATTTACTCTTCAAGGTCTTTTTCTGACAGATTTATCTTTCTTTGTGTAGGGCCTTCTTCTCGTCTTCATGTTCTGGCGAAGGAGTTGTTATCTGATGATGACCCTGAGAAGATCGTCATCTGCATAGAAGTCCGCTCCTTCTCTTTCGTGAATGCTATGATTGGCAAGCTTTTCCACAGTGGACTTTCCCTTCGCCAGTTCAAGCCTTTCCTTGATTCCAAGATCCATTCGATAAGAGAAGCAGGATATCCAGATTTAGCAAAGGCTATAGTTTACGACCTCGATTGCCTAGAGCATGAGCTTCAGATGTTTCGTGAGCTCCGAGATGCAGGCGCTTCCTCATTTATTGCTGCCGAGTTGGATACCCGCTTACAGTCATTGCGCGAGACTCGGATTCTTGATGAGCTCGATATTCAGACGCAGCGGGGCCGAGTAGATCGAGTTGAGACCAGTCTTGCCGCTAGATCATCTTCACTTGCCGAGCTCGACCTTTCTATTACCTCTTGTGCGACCGAGATAGACCAGCTCAGAAGAGTACTCCGTGAAAAAGAGGAGACTTTGGGTATTCTTCAGATGACGAGAGCACAGGATCAGCAAACCCACACTGCCTTATTTGATGAGTTGAAATCCTTGAAGCAGAAGTTAGTCGAGAGAGAGGAGATTGCTGCGAAAACTTCAACCACCACCGAGGAGTCCATCAGAGCTGAACTTGGGCAAGTTTATGATGAGAAGCTGTCTAAGTAAGATAGTCAGCAGTAATTTTCGGTCATGGCCGTTTAATGTATTTAACTTTGTTTGCTGTAGTACTTTTGACTTTTTGATTTACTTCAGTGAAACTGTTCCTCAGTTATTTATTTATGATTTCTGTCATTCGTTTGAAAATGACCATAATATCTCATTAGGATTTGGGCAAACCCGTCAGGGCCGATCACGGGGTTTTGATAAGCCATTTTAGGCGACTACCGTTTGAGTCGGGCTACGCATGCGGCATGTTTGCGCGAAAAAAGTTGCTTTATTCATTGCTGCATTCATTTACAACTTCAATCGTTACAATGAAATAAAAAGATAGCCTTTTTTATAAGCACCGGTTACACAATGGAAAACAAAGGAAAATACAAACTCTTTTCAAACAAACGCAAGCATCTGTTTGTCATCTCTTGCTTGCAGTGGGTCTTTTTGCCTGTGAACGCGTGGATGTTGATATCCGTGGACCACCGGGACACTCAATCTGATCCGGATAAATCGCGACAGAGTTTCGTCTTATCCGGCTGTGAGATCTAGAAACTTTTCTGATCCGGATAATCGGACAGGGAGCTTCGTCTTATCCGTGCGGACGAGGGCCATATAGAAGCAGAGCTCGTCGATCGCGTGAGATCTAGAAGCTATTAAGCGTATACCTCGGCGCCTAAAAGAGTAATAGCTCTTCTTAAGTATCAACGCTAAGCAATACTAAGGATCTGACGGCGATGAAGCGCTGATGTAGACCACTCTCCTCTCCGTTGAAGCACACGGGCACTCTTCACCTGCAGCAGGGCTTCGCAAAGGCTCTCAAAAAATCCCCCTTTTTTCCAAAGGCCATGCGGGTCTATTTTATAAGTGTTTTAGGAGTAGGTAGGGGGTATGGTAGTTGGGGCTCGAACACCCTAGGGTTTGTCCAGAAATCGAGACTACCCCTAGTGGTTCGTTGTCTCGGTGATTTTTCCGAGAATTGTTCCGAGATCGACCCTAGGCGGGTGTGTCTGTCGGAAATTCGTAGTACACCTGGGTTGTCTCGCGAATTCCGAGCACACCCCTGAGGGTTCTCGGGATTCCGGCAGACGACCTTTGGCGTTGTCGTCGGATAAGTTCGAACACCCCTGGTGTTTTCGTACGGTCTGGATTTCTGTGAAGACACCCCTTGGGGCGTGTTTTCGATATTCCTAGATCCCGTAGGCTGTGTATATTGATTGTTTCTCCCCGTAGATTTTCTTCGTACGAACTTCGCGATTGAGTGATTCCGGCTGTGCTTGTGGCATAGCGTGGACGAAGAGTTCTGATCCGCCTTGTATGGGTTGGATTGTCTTTAGAGTGGTCCAGGCACGG
>NW_017973699.1:0-14041 GCF_001876935.1 Asparagus officinalis
CGCCATACACCTGACGTACACCTGTTTTCTCTGGTGTACGTCAGACTTAGATGAAGAACAGGTTTAGCAGGAGTCAGAGGATTCTCAGCAGGAGTGCCTTGTAGACGGAGCAGAAGAAGAAGCCGAAGTCTAGTCGTCTTTTTATACGGGCCAAAGCTGAAGAAGCCCGTAGAAGACTGCAAAAGGAGGTGACGAAGAAGCCACCACCAACTCTCCAAGTCTGGAAGCCAAAGTCTGAAGTGGTGACTCAGGCCAAAAAGCAACCATCGCAGCCTTCTAAGCAGGGTCAAACTCCGACGAGTCAACCAAAGTCGCCGTTAATTCCTATGGCCACTCCGGGAGATCATGCAGAATCATCCTGAAGGAGGAAGCCAGTTTTGGAGCGCCTCGGTCCACTTCCCAAAGAACGAGGCAAAACTCTAGTTCAAGAGCGCTTGGGGCCAATGAAGAAGTCCCAGACAATTCAACAGGCTGGGGGTCGCCACAACCCTCAATATTTGGAGAAAGTCGTGGCACCCAAGCGCACAACTTTGCGCATCGAAGTGCAGGAACACGCTGAAGACTCGCGCCCACAAAGGCACGTTCCTAGGCGTGTAACTTTTGAAAGCCCAAAGAAGGCGATCCAACCTCAGATGGAAACATTATCATCTGATAGTGATAGTGTTATACCTGAGAAGTCGTGCCCGTACACGATAGGTTACTCCGACTGTCAAAATGACGAGTTGTACTATCGTGCTGGGGGTACGAATAGAACCAGGAAGAGGAGTCCCCGAAAACAGGAAATTCAATGCCCCTGTTGCAAACTCATTCGGGCGGTATTGTCTGAATGCAACTGCATTAAGGCGGTCCCCGAAAGAGTTTCAGTTTTTGAAAGACTCAGTATGGAAACGCCAAAGCCAAGGACTAGACGTTTCCGAAGAAGAAGAACAATGGTCGAAGACGGTGAACATTCAAGGGTCACTACCAATATGACCAGCAAGGGGACATCGTCACGGGATGATTTCAAGTCGATTCTGAGAGTCTCCCGGCCTAGAACCCGTCTGCAGACCGGAACCATCGAGAGAGCAACCTATGGTAGGGTTCGGACAAGACGCCCTTCAGAAGATGAAGAATCTGATGCCGGCTCCGCAGTCGCATCAGATAATATGGTATCCAGCGAGGTTGCCAAGATGATTGAAGATGCTTTGGCTAAGCAGCAGGAAACTTTCAGGTTCGAGATGCAGATGACCATGCAGAACATGAGAGAAATGCATGACCAACAAATTCAAGCATTGGCGAACCAGCAAGGCGAGCCGAGTCGTCGCAACCAAGTCCATCAGGAGGACGAGGATACGAATGCTCATAATGTCAATGATCCTCCCGTTAATGCAGGGGGTGGCAACGGGAATGCTAGTGAAGATACAGGTGAAAGCCTAAAAATTAAAAACCTCGAAAGCAAAATCAATACATTGATTTCCGCTCAAGAGACGAAAAAGACGGGCATTCCTTGTCCATACCCAAGAGAGTGGGAATCAATCCCATATCCGTGACTTCAGGAACCTGAATGAAGCATGTCCAAAAGACGATTTTCCTCTTCCAATCACAGATGTCATTATAGACAATACATGCAGATTCGAGAGGATGTCCTTCATGGATGGCTTTTCAGGATATAACCAAATCAAGATGCATCCGGAAGATGAGAAGCATACGGCGTTTAGAACACCCCTCGGCGTCTTCTGCTATACAGTGATGCCTTTCGGTCTGAAGAATGCCGGCGCCACATACCAGCGAGTGATGACTAAGATTTTCCAAGAACATCTCAGGAAAACAGTCGAATGCTACGTTGATGATTTGGTTGTGAAAAGCCACAACAAAGAAGATCACATCAAGGACCTGAAGACGATGTTCGATCTCATGAGGAGTCATCAATTGAAGATGAACCCCACTAAATCATTCCTTGGAATGTCCAGCGGGAAATTCCTTGGGTTCGTCGTCACCACTAAAGGTATACATATCGATCCCGATAAGGTGAAGGCGATAAATAAATTGCAACCCCCGAGGAATCTAAGAGAACTCAGAGGATTACAAGGGCGTTTAGCTTACATCAGGCGGTTCATCTCAAATCTCTCTGGGAAGTGCCAACCTTTCTCTAAGCTAAACAAGAAGGGTGTGTCATTTATTTGGGACGACGCCTGCCAAAAGGCACTCAAGGATATCAAGACATATCTGACGAGACATATCTGACAAATCCCCCTGTTCTCGTTGCACCAAAATCAGGTAAACCGTTCTTGATTTACATCAAGGCGATGAACCATTCGATAAGTGCTTTGTTAGCACAAGACGATGATAATCGTCACGAACAGGCAGTTTATTATTTAAGTCGGACGTTGGTAGGCGCTGAGTCTCGATATCCGATGATTGAGAAAGAATGTCTCGCGTTGGTGTTTGCAGTGCAAAAGATGCGGCATTACTTAGTGGGACAAACAATTTACGTTATCTCCAACGTCAATCCCGTGCGAGTATTTATGACGCAACCGGGTTCGATGAATTGGCGGTTGGCAAAATGGGCCATCCTCTTGTCCCAGTATGATTTGCATTTCAAACAGCAAAAGTCGGTCAAGGGACAAGCGATTTGTGATCTTTTGGCGGCAAACCCGACCGCAGATGCGGCAGAAGTATATGATGACTTGCCGGATGAAACCCACGAGGTTAACACTACATCGCACCAGCAAGTATGGCAATTATATTTTGATGGTGCTTCAAGAGCAGTTAATAGGGTAATAACCCCGGATGTCCCACCGTCTCCTCTGGAGTTGGAGTCGTCTTAATCTCCCCGGGAAAGCATGTAATGCCCCGAGCTTATTCATTGACTGATCCGTGTTCCAATAACGTGGCCGAGTACAATGCACTTCTCATTGGACTCAGTTTCGCCAAGGAGCTGGGGGTCGAATATCTCGAAGCTTTTGGAGATTCGCAATTGATAGTCAACCAAGTTCGCGGTGAGTATGAAGTCAGGAATCAAGACCTGATCCCGTACCACCAGGAAGCCATCAAAATGGCAGAATCTTTCGAAGAATTCTTCATCGAATATATCCCTCGCCTCCAGAATGCTTATGCAGACGCACTGGCGGCACTAGCAGTATCACTGGCACAGCCTCCCGAAACTGAGCTGTTAGTCACGGTACGGACACATCAACTCTGCGTACCTATATACAGTAGGGATATTGAAGAGGAAGATGACGAAAACGTAAACGCCAAGGAGGTGAATTCAACTCAAATTGGGTCTGAGTCCCGAGATTGGCGTTTTCCCATCATTGACTACGTCCAGTATGGTATTCTGCCAGAAGACGTAAAAGAAAGGGAATCAATTCTCCGAAGAGCGCCAAGATTCTTTTATAATGCCGAACCCATACGTTATACCGTAGGGGATACGATGGTTTATTACTTCGATGTCTTTCACACAAAGAAGCAAAAGAAGTTCTTAAGGAAGCACATGAAGGAGAATGTGGTGCGCACCAGCCCGGTCCCAAACTGTATGATCGCATCAGGAGGATGGGATATTTCTGGCCAACGATGGTTCGTGACGCAATCGAATACGCACGAGAATGCCACGCTTGCCAGATACATGCGAATTATATGCATCAACCGCCAGAGCAGTTGCACACATCAACCACGTCATGGCCGTTCGAAGTATGGGGCATGGACATTGTTGGTCCTATTTTTCCCCCTTCAGTCAAAGGTGATCGGTTCATCCTCGCGATCACAGATTACTTCTCAAAGTGGGCTGAAGCGATTCCGCTTAAAGAAGTAAAGACGAACAACGTCATCAATTTCATCAAGCATCATGTCATTTACCGACACGGCGTGCCAAGAAGGATCATTCATGACAACGGTCCACAGTTCATAAGCAATGCCTTCGTCAGATTCTGCGACAAGTTCAAAATCGAAGATGTCTCGTCGACAGCTTACTACCCCGCTGCGAACGGATTAGCTGAAGCGTTTAACAAGACGATCATTAAGATCCTGTCCAAGCTCGTGAAGACCAATAAACGAGACTGGGACGATAAACTCGGTGAAGCACTCTGGGCTTATCGCACCACCATACACACGCCTACGGGAGCTACCCCGTATTCGCTGGTATACGGATGTGAAGCTGTGCTACCGCTGGAAATTCAGATTCCGTCCCTTCGGATCGCCCTCGCAACGGAGATGACGACGGAGGAACAACATCAGAAGCGTCTCGAAGAGCTCGAGAGGCTGGATGAAAAGCGTTTGGAGGCTCAACAACACATCGAGTTTTACCAAGCCAGGATGTCAAGGGCTTTTAACAAAAGAGTCCGACAGAGAAGCTTCAAGGAAGGAGATCTGGTCCTCGCTGCTCGCCGACCAATAATTCTCACCTCCAAGAAGAAAGGTAAATTCGAACCCAAATGGGAAGGACCGTTTGTAATAGACACAGTCTATTCAAACGGCGCATATCGCCTGATTACTCAAGAGGGCGCCAGGCAATTAATGCCAATAAATGGGAAGTTCCTGAAAAAGTACTATCCCTAGTACATTCAGGATAACTCATTTACCGGGAAGTTCCTCGAAGAATATTACACTTAATATTCTAGAGGATAACCCAAAATCATTGTCACCACCAAAATCCCTCACTGATCAATTTCAATTGACAGTGAGTCCACCAAAAATGTTTTTCTGGCCCTCTTGATTCTCTCCATGAACAAGAGGTCCACTTTCAGTTCGGAGTCCCTTTTCGATAAACGAAAGAACTCCTTCCCTTTTTCTCTTTGGTTAAACCTTGTTCATGGTTATAACCGGAGTTGAAAATACCACTTCGATAAACGAAGGACCCATTTTCAGTTTAGATAACTCATCCTATAAAAGGCAAGTTTATCTAAATTTTCCAGATTCTCGGAGTGGACACCCCACTTCTAGTTTCTTCTTCGCTGGAAATAGAATATAAAATTCTTCCTTTCCCCGCCAACCTCTCCAGATCTGACCGCCGCCGCCTCCCCTCTGAAACCCCGACGACGCCAGCCCCTGCTCGCCGTCATCGAGCTCCGACGACTCCTCGAAGCTCACCGCCAGCCATGTCCACCCCCTGACCTGATCTCAGCACCGCCTTCATCATCTCCGACTCCCCTTGACCACCGACGTCGACCACCCAACTCCGTCGACTCCCCGATCTCCCGAGCTCGTTGTCCTCCTCCACAGATCCAATCGTCGACCTCCTCCTTCACCCGAAACCGAGCACCCAAGCCCTCCTCGCCGCTGCTCCTCCCCAAGCCGCCCTTCGACCACCGCTCAAACGCCCACGCCGCTGCCTCTCTTGAGTCTCCTCCCCTCGTCGCTCAACTGCGAGCCCCGACGCCCAAGTTTGCTACCAACGACTACCAATCGCAACCACCAACGCCTCTCCTTCGTCGCACGCCACCTGTTCGACGATATGCTGACGCAGTCCAGACCCACCACAGACGTCGCTTGAGATCCGCCGTACCGCGTCCGCATCGGCGCGACCGTCTCCTCGTCAGACCCCACGGTCTCGCAGGCAAGATCCCGCTCTCCTTGTTTCGTAGTTGAATATTTATATTATTATGAATTGTTTGCGTAGTTTAATTGTGACGTATTTATCTGCGTGTGATTGTTTGCTGAAAAATATTAATTATATCATGGTAATAAGATAAACGATATTTTCAGAATAATTATAATGAATTAAAAGAATTTAGTTCGGCAAAAGAATCATTTTTAGATAATTATAATAATTTAAAAGAATTTATTTTGGAAAATGAATTAGTTTAGATTAATTGTTAAGCAAAATAATTTAAAATGAATTAAATTTAGAAAAAGATTATTTTCTGATTATGTAGCTGCTGTTTATGATTTATAATTCTTATTTTGATTATCTGATATGTTATGATATTATTGCACATGATTAGCTGCATTGATTGTTCCATATTGTGATTGAGAATCATTAGGAGTTTTTGTCTATAGTGACCTGTATGACACAGTTGGGATCTAGAACACCGTGTGTAGTTGACCTGGAATTACGAGAATTGGGATGAGAAGTCTTGGTCCATGTGAGTGGTTGGGATTGTTAGTGTATATTCCGGGCTCGCGCTGGTGAAGTTTGTGTAGTCACCGGGGTGGGTCCGAGGAGTTGTGATATGTGATTGTTGATATATTTTCCAGGCTCGCGCAAGTGTCTTGTTTCGGCCTGGGGTGGGTCTGAGGTGTAGTGATATGAGATTGTTGATGTATTTTCCAGGCTCGCGCCAGCGTCTTGTTTCGGCCTGGGGTGGGTCTGAGGAGCAGTGATATTGAGATTGTTGATTATTTGAGATGAGTGATGGGATAGTTAGTTACATGACCTCGATTCTTGGCTAGGTATGATTCTTGTGAGATGTAGGCCGGTTGTGCTTCTTTTCATACATAGATCGGGATTAATATTTAATTATCTATAATTTGAGACATATGGTATATACATGAGGGTTTCCTTGTTTGGATTATTTCGCTCGACGTACTACGTCTCATGTTGTAGATTTTTAAGTATTAATTCTATCTAGTGTATGAACATGTTACTTGGATGATTAGACTGATCGTTAGCTGCATGATTTCGTTACCTGATCGATTCTGGATGCTTTATGTTATTATAATTTAGTAGTGTTTTCATGTTGATATGTGGATTTCAATTGTACATTCTTTTGTTGTTTCTGTTATCGTATCGTTTTTCGCATTGGATTTTCGTTCGTTCTATTTTTTTTGTGGGGTCGGGTCTTGCCGTGCGCCATGCACCTGACGTACACCTGTTTTCTCTGGTGTACGTCAGACTTAGATGAAGAACAGGTTTAGCAAGAGCCAGAGGATTCTCAGCAGGAGTGCCTTGTAGACGGAGCAGAAGAAGAAGCCGAAGTCTAGTCGTCTTTTTATTATCTGTTGGTACTTAGTTTACTTTTGTAGCATTTCCTTTTCCACTTGATCATTGTATTTTATATTTTTTAGTATTCATTTGTTCAGTTTTGTATAAGGGCATGTTTGACCCGTATTTTGATGTCTCGGAAGTTATCCCATTTGTGATATGGTATTTTTATTCTGAGTTTGTCTATTATATTCTTACTGATTGTGATCGGGGACCTGTGGCTTCGCATTGAACTTATTTCCAGACGCTTAGCGTATTAGGTTGAGGAGAAACATTTATTTTTATTTATTCTCCTTGATCTAATACGTCGCGGGCTTGTTCACGTTCCGATTCCCTGGTATTTTGGGAAGCGGGGCGTGACAAGGGTAAATTCGAACCCAAATGGGAGGGGCCGTTTTTGATAGACACAGTCTACTCAAACGGCGCATATCGCCTAATTACTCAAGAAGGCACCCGGCAATTGATGCCAATAAATGGGAAGTTCCTGAAAAAGTACTATCCCTAGTACATTCAGGATAACCCATTTACCGGGAAGTTCCTCGAAGAATATTACACTTAATATTCTAGAGGATAACCCAAAATAATTTTTCTCCACCAAAATCCCTCACTATCAATTTCAATTGACAGTGAGTCCACCAAAAATATCTTCCTATCCCTCTTGATTCTTTCCCTGAACAAGAGGTCCACTTTAGGGCTTTTAACAAAAGAGTCCGACAGAGAAGCTTCAAGGAAGGAGATCTGGTCCTCGCTGCTCGCCGACCAATAATTCTCACCTCCAAGAAGAAAGGTAAATTCGAACCCAAATGGGAAGGACCGTTTGTAATAGACACAGTCTATTCAAACGGCGCATATCGCCTGATTACTCAAGAGGGCGCCAGGCAATTAATGCCAATAAATGGGAAGTTCCTGAAAAAGTACTATCCCTAGTACATTCAGGATAACCCATTTACCGGGAAGTTCCTTGAAGAATATTACACTTAATATTTTAGAGGATAACCCAAAATCATTGTCTACCACCAAAATCCCTCACTGATCAGTTTCAATTGACAGTGGGTCCACCAAAAATGTCCATCTGACCCTCTTAACTCTTTCCATAGACAAGAGGTCCATTTTCATTTCGGAGTCCCCTTTCGATAAACGAAAGAACTCCCTTCTTCTTCTCTTTGGTTAAGCCCTCTCATGGCTATGACCAAAGTTGAAGTTTCACTTCGATAAACGAAGAACTCATTTTTCAGATTAGATAACCAATCCTATAAAAGGTAAGTTTATCTAGATCTTCCAGATTCTCGGAGTGGACACCCCACTTCTAGTTTCTTCTTCGCTGGAAATAGAATATAAAATTCTTCCTTTCCAGAATCAAGGAATAGAATATAAAATTCTTCCTTCCTTGTTTTCGGGTTTGCCTTCACCCTAAAAGAAGACCGGGAAATAGAATATAAAATTCTTCCTTTCCCGCATCGATCTTTTCCGAAATTTGTCAATTTAGGATTCATCCTAGGAAGTTTATCCCGAATCCTAAGCAGGGATAAGTCTGCGCCTAACACGCGCTGCCGGTTTAGTCTTTTTTCTGCACAAAAAGACACCAGAGTTCGATTCTGGGGTATTCTATCCTGAAACCTAAGCAAGGATAAGTCTGCGCCTGACACGCGCTGCCGGTCAGTTCTTAACCGTTTAAAAAGAACACCCGTTCACATATTCAACATTGTGACAGGTTGTTATTAATAACACCAGAATCCATGCCTTACACGCATGGGGAATTTCATCCTGAATCCTAAGAAAGGATATGCCGACGCCTAACACGCGTCGCCGGTTTAGTCTTTCTCCGAAGAAAAAGACACCAGAGTTCGATTCTGGGGAATTTTATCCCGAAGCCTAAGTAGGGATAAGTCAGCGTCTAAAACACGTTGCTGGGTAGCCTATTCCCATAACAATGGCGAAGTCTACGTATTCTAAGTCGTAGCATCAAGTCTAAGGGACTTCATTCCTTTAGCACAACGTTGCATGCAGAACGGATTTAGACAATTCGCATGCTAGCCCGACTCAAACGGTAGTCGGTAAAGGCTAATCAAATCCGTTGAAGGCTGGGGGTTAGCCAAAAATCCTGAAGTCAACACCTAACACGTGTCGTCGGGTAGCCTATTCCCGTAACAATTAAGTCTATGTATTCGACATCATAGCACAAAGTCTCGGAGAATTCAATCTCCGAGCATAACGTTACATGCGAACGGATTTAAACAATCCGCATGCTAGCCCGACTCAAACGGTAGTCGGTAAAGGCGCACCAAACCCGTTGATGGCTGAGGGTTTGCCAAAAATCCTATGAGTATTATGGTCAATCATTTCAAAGGGAATGACGAATCATAATAAAGTCGAAAACAAGTTTTATTAAGAGAATCAAAAGTCAAAATGTTCAGCAAACAAAATCATACATCAAGACCATGACCAAAAATCTGCTGACTGATCTTAGAAAGCTTCTCATCATAAGCTTGCCTAAGTTCAGCCCTGATGGACTCCTCGGTGGTGGCTGAAGTCCTCGCAGCAATCTCTTCTGTCTCGGCTTGCTTCTGCTCCAGGGATCTCAACTCATCAGATAAAGCAGTATGGGTTTGTTGATCCTGTGCTTTCGTCATCTGAAGAATATCCAAAGTCCCCTCTTTTTCACGGAGTGTTCTTCTGAGCTGGTCTATCTCGGTCGCACAGGAGGTAATAGAAAGATCGAGCTCGGTAAGCGAAGATAATTTAGTAGCAAGACTCGTCTTAACTCGATCTACTCGGCCCCGCTGCATCTGAATCTCGAGCTCAGCAAAAATCCGAGTCTCGCGTGATGACTGTAAGCGGGTGTCCAGCTCGGCAGCAATAAATGAGGAAGCACCTGCATCTCGGAGCTCACGAAACATCTGAATGTGCCAAATCTGGATGCCCCGCATCCCTTATTAAACTTATTTTGGAATCAAGGAATGGTTTAAACTGGCGAAGGGAAAGTCCGTCGTGGAGGAGTTTGCCAAGCATGATATTCATAAAGGAGAAGAAAGAGCGGACTTCTACGCAGATGATAATCTTCTCAGGGTCATTGTCCGATAACAACTCCTTCACGAGGACATGAAGCCGAGAGGAAAGCCCTACACAAAAAGGAGAAATCCGTCAAAAAGCCTTAATAAGGAAATAAATAACATTTTCAGCGGCTTAATTTATACCTCCTTCCCCTTGAGTCGCTGGGGGTAGCAGAGACGTAACGGCTGTGTGGTGTAGGTGTAACGGCTGGGGGTGTATCAACTGGTGTAGTTGGTCCCATAGCCGGCTCAACAGGGTCATTCTCAACAAAAACTCCTGTTAAATACAAGTTAGAATTCTCAAAGGCATCACATTATAGCTGCATTAGTCAAAATTGGCTAGTCCTATAATTAATTTGGGAGGAGGCATATACCTTCGAAAGAATCATCCTCAAGATTCTTATCGAACGTAGGCTCGGAAAATATATCTCCGGGTAACTGGCCATCAAATTGAGGAGAGCTATACATGAAGTGGAGTGTAGGAGTCTCCGCGATCAAGCCTTCCTCGTCAAAATCATCAATAGAGAAATCTGACGTAAAAGAATATAAGTACCAAAGAAGAATAAAGAGACTACAACCAACAAAAATGAGTTACCCCTTATGGATGCGTTAGCCTCTTTATTCCCAAAATCCACGTATGCCTCCTGCAAGTTATCTGAAGAAGCAAGATGTACAGAGATGATTAGAGGATGCACAAATTCTTTTGTATACCATCTAAAAGATACATTGTCAATAGTAGATGTACCTGGATCTGCGGAATCAGGTCCTACATTGCTATCCTCCCTAATGTCGGCAACCCCTGTAGGCCTTTTTAACTGGGGCAGCGGGTCAGGCTCACCAGGAGACACAGGAACGGAATCGGGACTCATTTCGCTCTCTCCACGCTCTCCTATATAGAGATGGAAAAGCATGAGTCAATGTTCCGAATAACCAAGAAGGTGGTTTACAGAGTAGATGTTACCCCCGTCACTAGCAGGATCATCACCAGCCAAGTCCATATCAGATGCTCGGGAAGCTACACGCGGCTTGCGGGCTAATCTCTTCCGCCTAGCAGCAGGAACAATAATCGAAGGTCTCGCCTGGGGAGGGGGACGGAACTCTTCATCCTGGTCAACTGGGGTCCCTGAAACATCAAACCATAGTCAGTTTCAATATTTCTGGAAGATGGAAGGAAAAGATGAATAGCAAACCTCGCTCGAAAAAGTCTTCATAATCTTCAGGATCTCCCCCTGAAGCCTCGTCTGCGGAATGAAAGGTCTTCTTTCCCTCTTCATCAATCCGACGAGTCTTGTTCCGTGTCCTCTGTGATCGAGCGTTTCCCAAATCCTACGGGAATCAACCTGAGAAGCTTCCTCGGCCTCTAACTCTGCAATCGGCTTCACGGGGATAGTCTTGTTGGCTGCTAACAACCACTTGCAGCTTAAGAAAGTGAGGTTCAACTGCCGATCAGCACTCGGGAGACTGAATTTAGCACCAGTACAGCCAGTCACGGTCCACAACCACGCACGGAGACCATCTACCAAACCGCCGTGGGCCCGAAGCTGCTGACGAGGATTCCCGACGTAAAGCTGATCGTAACCAAACTGACGAGCGAATCGGCAGGGTAGATATGGCTCTATGAAGCACTGATCCCTCACCCGAAAAGTCAAATAACCTGGCCTAATGTTTACCAGCCAGTTAAAGCACCCGATGTCCAAGTGAGTTCGATACTCTCTCGGCCTCTCCTCATCTATCAAACTATCGCCGTATCAGCCGGAGAACTGCGGAAAGCAAGTGGAAAATATCCAACACTTGTGGACCTGCAGCTGCTGCCTGACGTCAGAAAATCCGCGCCCCTCCCACTTGCCGTTCTCAAGCAATTGTAGTAAAGGAACGGAATGATCTGTGGCGCTCGGTACCGACATCATATCAGAACGGTGAAGGACGAACCAAGCCATCAAGTAAGTGTCCCGTGTAAAGGCACCAGAAAGCTGTCGAAGCCCTCGGTGAATGTTAGCCACCATCACCGGAAGAAGTGAGAGTTCTTTCTTGTAGGCAAGCTGAACTGCTGGATAGAATACTTCCAAGGGCAGAGCGTCACAAGACTGATATGAGACCATGCATTTCTTTAACCAAATAGCGAGGAAACCAGCAAGAAGAGTCATGGGTCGAATCGGTGCGGTAGCATGCCACAAGAATGGTTCGAACTTGGTCCCTGCAGGAAAACCACCCTCAGAACTGCTAGTGGTATAAGAATGAGCGTCAATCTTCTTCATCAGAATGTTCACCCCTGAGGGAGTAAGTGGGGCCAACTCACAAATAGCCTCGCCAGAATTACTCTCCAGATTCTTGAACAAATAATTGGCAAACTGCTTCAGACTCACGAATGTCTTAGTCCTCTTTGCTAAAGGCTCAGACTGCGCCAAAGCTATATGATAGTGACAAGTGAGATCCCATAGAGTCTCGTAGCGATCGGGCATACGATCCTTCAGCAGACTTAATTCATGGTTGGAGGGAAAGTATTCCTGATACAACATCTGTCCCATGGGTAAGCCAGAAATCCTGTGCATCTCGTGAAGAGCCAAGCCCAATTCCCCTTGCCGGGTCAGAAAAGTGTTCGAATCTGAATTATAAAGCTCGAACAAAGCACAGAAATGCCTTGCGCTGACAGGCAAGCCATACATGGTGGCACGAACGGCTGCATATAAACCACAAGCGTGCAACTCCTCGCCCCATCGGCTCAAGACATACGTCGTCATACGGGTCCACCAAAACTTGTCCAAAGAATGGACCCAACCATAAATCCTGTGACGCGTCGCAGGCATCTCCCGTCCTAGAGCAGCGAGGCGATTCCTCAAGGTAGAAGCGGTGGCGAGGAACTCGTTACGTGGTGGTGCATCCAGCCCCAGTACTCCGGGACGCAATCCGGTGATGTGACTTCTGCTCGAGCCAGGAAACGCCTGATGAGTGATGTAGCCGCAATGGACGCTCTCATGCTCCTCCGTCAAGCGCCACGACATCTCCCGTGTCACGGCCTGACGCCTGAGCTCAGTCAATGAACGATGCCGAGGAATCTTCGGCAAGTATATGAAGCCACTGCCAGTTTTATGAAGCCACTGCTCAGCCTCAATAAACACGGCATCCGGGTCTTCGACAGAGTCGCCAAATAAGAAATCACTCTTCCGAAGAATAAGGCACAACGCAGTGACAAAACGCCCCCTTTATTTATTATGAGATAGTGTTTTGACCAAGCAAAACATATCTTTGAAGCGTCGATCCTCACCAAGGAAAATCAAGGCTCTTCCCGATTGCCTCACCAAGGAGAACAACGTGGGGTTAAAAGGACCAATTTGCAAATTTTCAAGAAAAGGAGGGTTAATTTGTAAAATTTCTATCTTCAAAGCGTCGATCCTCACCAAGGAGAATCAAGTCTCTTCCCGATTGCCTCACCAAGGAGAACAACGTGGGGTTAAAAGGACCAATTTGCAAATTTCTAAGAAAAAATGGACTAATTTGTAAATTTTCAGAAAAAAGTGGCTCACCGGCATAAGAGGGAGGCGCGCCATTAGTCGGCACGGTAGAGGATTGACCCCTCGCCATACGGGACATAGAAACCTGCAAGGTAAATTGAAGGATCAGATCTAGAAAAGGAAAAATCCCATTTTTACCCCAAAAAAGGCAAGTTTGAGGCATCAAATCACACCCTCAACCCTTGTATGTGATCCCGCGACTCCATATACTAGATCAAACATGAAATAGATCAATGTGGCGGAGGATTTACCTGAAGAAAAGCCCAAAATCCAATAAAGGCGAGACCTTTAAGGAAACTTGGACCACGCGCTCGAGGGGCCTGAGAGAAACTTTTTATTTGGAATTTTTGGGGGATTTCTCAGTCCAAGATCCAAAGGAAAGCTAGATCTAATACAGATCTGAAGTTTGAAGGGAGAAAAGAGGCTTGTGAGAAAGGAAAATCAAGAGAAGAGGGGGAGGGTTCGGCCGGCCCTAGGGAGAAGAGGAAGAAAAAAAAGAAAAAAAAGAAAAAAAGAAAACCCCTTTTATAGCCTTGAACCAGATCTGGCTGAACCAGACCAGACCAGGGTTGAACCAGACCAAG
>NW_017973700.1:0-11056 GCF_001876935.1 Asparagus officinalis
ACCATTAACAATAGCACAAAGGGTAGAATGATTTTGAAAAATTTGTGTATTCCCTAATTGTCTCTATGCCTTCTTGCTTCTTTTAGATAATTTGCAGGAAGCAAACGCTTGGATCTTGCGAAATAGAGCAGGCTGACGCACTCATAAGAGGTAGCTCATTTCTATTGGTCGTAGTCTCTTTATCCTCTTTTCGTACTTATATTCCCTTGTGTCAGATTTCCCGACTGACGACTTCGACGGGGAGGGTTTGCTTGTGGACACTCCTATGCTCCATTTCCTGTATGACTCTCCTCAGATTGATGATCAGCTGTTTGGAGATGAATTTCCTGAGTCTATGCTCCCTAAGAATCCCGAGGATGGTTTTTCTGAAGGTACGTAACTCTTCTCAAGTTAATTATAGGACCAGTCAATTTTTGACTAATGCAACTATAATGTGATGCATCTGAGAATTCTATTTTGTATTTGACAGGAGCTTTTGTCGAGACTGATCTTGTTGAGCCGGCTATGGGACCAACTACACCAGTTGATACACCCCCAGCCGTTATACCTCCACCACCTCCAGTGACTCACGAGGGTATGAATATTATTTATTTACTCTTCAAGGTCTTTTTCTGACGGATTTATCTTTCTTTGTGTAGGGCCTTCTTCTCGTCTTCATGTTCTGGCGAAGGAGTTGTTATCTGATGATGACCCTGAGAAGATCGTCATCTGCATAGAAGTTCTTCATGTTCTGGCGAAGGAGTTGTTATCTGATGATGACCCTGAGAAGATCGTCATCTGCATAGAAGTTCTCTCCTTCTTCTCTTTCGTGAATGCTATGATTGGCAAGCTTTTCCACAGTGGACTTTCCCTTCGCCAGTTCAAGCCTTTCCTTGATTCCAAGACCCATTCGATAAGAGAAGCAGGATATCCAGATTTGGCAAAGGCTATAGTTGACGACCTCGATTGCCTAGAGCATGAGCTTCAGATGTTTCGTGAGCTCCGAGATGCAGGCGCTTCCTCATTTATTGCTGCCGAGTTGGATACCCGCTTACAGTCATTGCGCGAGACTCGGATTCTTGATGAGCTCGATATTCAGACGCAGCGGGGCCGAGTAGATCGTGTTGAGACCAGTCTTGCCGCTAGGTCATCTTCACTTGCTGAGCTCGACCTTTCTATTACCTCTTGTGCGACCGAGATAGACCAGCTCAGAAGAGTACTCCGTGAAAAAGAGGAGACTTTGGGTATTCTTCAGATGACGAGAGCACAGGATCAGCAAACCCACACTGTCTTATTTGATGAGTTGAAATCCTTGAAGCAGAAGTTAGTCGAGAGAGAGGAGATTGCTGCGAAGACTTCAACCACCACCGAGGAGTCCATCAGAGCTGAACTTGGGCAAGTTTATGATGAGAAGCTGTCTAAGATCAGTCAGCAGATTTTTGGTCATGGGTTTGATGTATAACTTTGTTTGCTGAGTACTTTTGACTTTTGATTTACTTAGTGAAACTGGTTCTCATTTTTATTTTTATTATGATTCGTCATTCCGTTTGGAATAATTGACCATAATACTCATAGGATTTTTGGCAAACCCTCAGCCATCAACGGGTTTGATAAGCCTTTACCGACTACCGTTTGAGTCGGGTGTCGGAATCCGTTCCGCATGTAACGTTGTGCTAAGGGAATGAACTCCCTTAGACTTTGTGCTATGATATTGAATACATAGACTTCGCCATTGTTACGGGAATAGGCTACCCAGCGACACGTGTTAGGTGTTGACTTTAGGATTTTTGGCTAACCCCCAGCCTTCGACGGGTTTGATTAGCCTTTACCGACTACCGTTTGAGTCGGGCTAGCATGCGGATTGTCTAAGTCCGTTCGCATGTAACATTTTGCTCAGAGATTGAATCCTCTAAGACTTGTTGCTATGACTTTGAATACATAGACTTCGCCATTGTTATGGGAATAGGCTACCCAGCAACGTGTATTAGACGCTGACTTATCCCTACTTAGGCTTCGGGATAAAATACCCCAGAATCGAATTCTGGTGTCTTTTTCCACGGAAAAAGACTAAACCGGCGACGCGTGTTAGGCGTCGGCATATCCTTTCTTAGGATTCGGGATGAAATTCCCCATACGTGTGAGGCATGGATTTTGGTGTTATTAATAACAACCTGCCACAATGTTGAATATGTGAACGGGTGTTCTTTTTAACGGTTAAGAACTAACCGGTAGCGCATGTTAGGCGCAGACTTATCCTTGCTTAGGTTTCAGGATAAAATACCCCAGGATCGAACTCTGGTGTCTTTTTCTTCGGAAAAAGACTAAACCGGCGGCGCGTGTTAGGCGCAGACTTATCCCTGCTTAGGATTCGGGATAAACTTCCTAGAATCAGATTCTGAATTGATGATTTTGGAAAAGATTGGTACGGGGAAGGAAGAATTTCATATTCTATTTCCCGGTCTTCTTTTAGGGTGAAGGCAAACCCGAATAACAAGGAAGGAAGAATTTTATATTCTATTCCTTGACTCTGGAAAGGAAGAATTTTATATTCTATTTCCAGTGAAAAAAAGAAACTAGAAGTGGGATCTCCACTCCGAGAATCTGGAAAATCTAGATAAACTTGCCTTTTATAGGATTGGTTATCTAAACTGAAAAAAGAGTTCTTCGTTTATCGAAGTAAAACTTCAACTTCGGTTATAGCCATGAGAGGGCTTACCCAAGAAGAAGAAGGGAGTTCTTTCGTTTATCGAAAGGGGACTCCGAAATGAAAGTGGACCTCTTGTTCATGGAAAGAGTCAAGAGGGCCAGAAAGACATTTTTAGCGGACCCACTGTCAATTGAAATTGATCAGTGAGGGATTTTGGTGGTGAAAAATATTTTGGGTTATCCTCTAGAATATTAAGTGTAATATTCTTCAAAGAACTTCCCGACAAATGGGTTATCCTGAATATACTAGGGGTAGTACTTTTTCAGGAACTTCCCATTTATTGGTATTAATTGCCTGGTGTCCTCTTGGGTAATCAGGCGATACGCGCCGTTTGAGTAGACTGTGTCTATTACAAACGGACCTTCCCATTTGGGTTCGAATTTACCTTTCTTCTTGGAATTGAGGATTATTGGTCGGCGAGCAGCGAAGACCAGATCTCCTTCCTTGAAGCTTCTCTGTCGGACTCTTTTATTGAAAGCCCTAGATATTCTGGCTTGATATAACTCAATTTGTTGTTGAGCCTCCAAGCGCTTTTCATCCAACCTCTCGAGTTCTTCGAGACGTTTTTGATGCTGTTCTTCTGTCGTCATCTCAATTGCGAGAGCGATCCGAAGTGATGGGATTTGAATCTCCAAAGGCAGCACAGCTTCACATCTGTATACCAACGAGTACGGGGTGGCCCCTGTAGGTGTACGTATGGTGGTGCGATAAGCCCAGAGTGTTTCACCAAGTTTATCGTCCCAGTCTCGTTTATTGGTCTTCACGAGCTTTGACAGGATCTTAATGATCGTCTTGTTGAAAGCCTCAGCTAGTCCGTTTACAGCGGGATAATAAGCTGTCGACGAAACATCTTTAATTTTGAACTTGTCACAAAACCTGATGAAAGCGTTGCTTATGAATTGTGGACCGTTGTCATGAATGATCCTTCTTGGCACGCCGTGTCGGTATATGACATGATGCTTGATGAAATTGATGACGTTGTTCGTCTTCACTTCTCTAAGCGAGATCGCTTCAGCCCACTTTGAGAAGTAATCTGTGATTGCGAGGATGAATCGATCACCTTTGACTGAAGGGGGAAAAATAGGACCGACAATGTCCATACCCCATGTCTCGAACGGCCAAGACGTGGTTGACGTGTGCAACTGCTCTAGTGGTTGATGCATATAATTTGCATGTATTTGACATGCATGACACTCTCTGGCATATTCGATTGCGTCACGAACCATCGTTGGCCAGAAATACCCCATTCTTCTGATGCGATCATACAGTTTGGGACCAGGCTGATGTGCCCCACATTCTCCTTCGTGTGCTTCCTTAAGAACTTCTTCTGCTTCTTTGTTCGAAAGGCATCGGAGTAATAAACCATCGTACCCTCTACGGTATAACGTATGGGTCTCGGCATTATAGAAGAATCTTGGCGCTCTTCGGCGGATTGATTCCCTTTCTTTTACGTCCTCTGGCAGAATACCATATTGGACATAATCAATGATAGGAAAACGCCAATCTCGTGACTCAGACCCAATTTGAGTCGAATTCACCTCCTTGGCATTCATATTTCTATCATCTTCTTCTTCCATATCGTATATGGGTACGCAGAGTTGATGCGTCCTCACTGTGACTAGTAGTTCAGTTTCAGGAGGTTGCGCAAGTGATACTGCTAGTGCTGCTAGCGCATCCGCATAAGCGTTCTGGAGACGAGGGATGTATTCAATGAAGAATTCTTCAAAAGATTCTGCCATTTTGATGGTTTCTTGGTGGTACGGGATCAGGTCCTGGTTCCTGACTTCGTATTCTCCACGGACTTGGTTGACTATCAATTAAGAATCCCCAAAGGCTTCGAGATATTCGACCCCCAGCTCCTTAGCGAAACTGAGCCCAATGAGAAGCGCGTTGTATTCGGCTACGTTATTGGAGAACGGACTAGTCAATGAATAAGCTCGGGGCATTACATGCTTTCCCGGGGAGATTAAGACAACTCCAACCCCGGAGGAAACTGTAGAACCTCCCGGGGTTATTACCTTATTAACTGACCTTGAAGCACCATCGAAATATAATTTCCATACTTGTTGGTGTGACGTAGTGTTAACCTCATGGGTTTCATCTGGCAAGTCATCATATACTTCTGCCGTATCTGTGGTCGGGTTTGCCGCTAGAAGATCACAAATCGCTTGTCCTTTGATCGACTTCTGCTGCTTGAAGTGCAAATCATATTGGGACAAGAGAAGGGCCCATTTCGCTAACCGCCAATTCATAGAAGCCGGTTGCGTCATAAACACCCGTACTGGATTAACATTGGAAATGACGTAAATCGTCTGTCCAACCAAGTAATGCCGCATCTTTTGCATTGCGAATACTAATGCGAGGCATTCTTTCTCGATCATCGGATATCGAGACTCGGCGCCTATCAAGGTCCGACTTAGGTAATAAACTGCCTGTTCGTGACCGTTATCGTCGTCTTGTGCTAGTAAAGCACTTATCGAGTGGTTCATTGCCTTGATGTAAATTAAGAACGGTTTACCTGATTTCGGTGCAACGAGAACAGGAGGGTTCGTCAGATATGTTTTGATATCTTCGAATGCTTTTTGGCAGGCGTCGTCCCAAATGAATGACACCCCTTTCTTGTTTAGCTTAGAGAATGGTTGGCACTTCCCAGAAAGATTAGAGATGAACCGCTAGATGTAAGCTAAATGCCCTTGCAATCCTCTGAGCTCTCTTAGATTTCTAGGAGGTTGTAGTTCATGTATCACCTTCACCTTATCAGGATCGATATGTATACCCTTAGTGGTGACGACGAACCCAAGAAATTTTCCGCTGGACATTCCAAGAAATGATTTAGTGGGGTTCATCTTCAACTGATGACTCCTCATGAGATCGAACATTGTCTTCAAATCCTTGATGTGATCTTCCTTGTTGCGGCTTTTCACAACCAAATCATCAAGTTTTCCTGAGGTGTTCTTGGAAAATCTTAGTCATTGCTCGCTGATATGTGGCGCCTGCGTTCTTTAGACCGAATGGCATCACCGTGTAGCAGAATACACCAAGGGGCGTTCTGAACGCTGTATGCTTCTTGTCATCTGGGTGCATCTTGATTTGGTTATATCCTGAAAACCCATCCATGAAAGACATTCTCTCAAATCCATATGTATTGTCTATAATGACATCTGTGATCGGGAGAGGAAAGTCGTCTTTTGGACATGCCGTGTTCAGGTCTCTGAAGTCAATACAGATCCTGATTTTACCGTTCTTCTTCATGACCGGGACAATATTGGCTAAACAATCTGGATGTTGCTCCTCTCGGATAAATCCTGATTTGATTAATTTCTTAACCTCTGCCTCGATGGCTTCCATTATCTGCGGATGAAACCGTCTTTGCTGTTGCTTGACAGGTTTAGCATCCGGCTTGATATCGAGGTGGTGCATCGCCACATTGGGGTCGAGCCCTGGCATATCCTCGTAGTTCCAAGCGAAGACGTCAATATACTCCCTGATGAGAGCAATTAACTCCTCCTTCTCATTTGAGGGAAGACTATCGCTGATGAATATCGGCTTTGGATTGGCCTCGTCGCCCATGTTGATTTGGGCTACCTTATCCTCTGTGGGGGGTTCCCTCTGTTCAAATCTATCACCATACTGCATGTTCAGGTGATGAACCCATGGGTCTTCCCACGTTGGTATCTGATCGTCATCCTCCATTGTGGATGGATCAGCTGTAGCCATGTTTACCATTATTCATCATTAGGGCTTTGAATGCTTCTCCCAGACTTGTGTCGGAATTCTCCGCTGAAGAATCAGAAGAGTATCCGTTCTTAGTTTTGTTAGCAATTTGATCGATGATTTTCCAACCACATTCATCATCGGACGAGGAAGCATAACCTAAGCCTCGCCTGTATTTATAATAATCCTCAGGTTTCCCTTTTGGTACATATGCCGCTTTGGCTGGATTACGAGGACCTCGATCGAAGTATAGACCTTCTCCGAGTGTGAAATCATACCCCTGCTTTTCCATGAGCTTGCGCGCTTCCGGAATATACTTAGACAAATGCCGACCAGGTTTGTCATCATCTTCGTCTTCACTTAGGAAATGATCTGGTAATGGGGAGCTTTTTCCTTTACCGTAAATCACTTCTTTTGCACCTCTTATTTTGTTCGGGATGACCATGGTTGTTCCGAAAGAATGCTGGGGGCGTTCCTTTGCTACATAGGACGATCGGAGTGGCATACATAAATCGGGATTATCGTATAATTTTCCTAACACATCATCAAGAGACAGGGAGTACCTTAAATCGTCATTTATTTCATTATTGGCAAGTTGCCAGTTACAACTTCCATCTGACGATTGTTCCTCGTCAAAGTTGATTACAAAGGGTACAATGTCATTCAGAACATAACCTCCATTGTAATCAAATCCAGCCTCGGAATCAGCTTCTTCTCCGCAGTCCGTGCCCTGGGCCGATGGTTCAGTATCGGATTCGTTACCATAAAGGAGGGAATCTGTAAAATAATTCTCAAACCCTTTGAATAGTTGCTTATCCGCGACCACCGTCCTGACCTTACCATCAGTGTCGACATATTTCAAACACTGATGGAGGGTGGATGGAATTATAACGTTACTGTGGATCCAAGGTCGACCCAACAGTAAGTTATATGACGTCTCGGCGTCAATCACATAACATGTGACCTCCGTCTTCAAATCACCCATTTGACACTTTATCCGGATCTTACCCAAAGGTCTTGACCCGCTAGTATTGAATCCGTAGATAACAGTGCCTGTGGACGCCAATTTACTAACTGGAATGCTGAGGAAATGCATCAATCGAAGCGGCATAATACTCACAGCAGAACCCGAATCCACTTGGATTCGGTTGACTTTGCTGGAGCCAATGTATTGGCTAGTTGAGCCATTATATCGAAGACTTGCGGAGTCTTCGAGCTTTCCGGTTTGTCTTTTCCAATCGGGCGACTGAAACGAGACTGCTTCGGATTCTAAACTTCCTGGGGATTCTTCTCTTTCGGTTTATTCACCGGTTGTCTTCGAGCCTCTTCGCCCGGTGTAGGACTTGTAATCACTCCCATCTCCGTGAGAGTTTTGGCTGGTCCCCGTTTATTCACCCCCTGCTCACTAGGTGGTGGATAACTGTAGTGATACTCGTTTCCGCTTCGGGTCGCAAAGACTTCTTGTTCTTCTTCAGAGAGCGGGAAAGCTAGGATTCTTTCATCCTCTTCTCCTGGGATAGCAGAGACTCCGCAACAAGACTTCCCTTTCCCTTTGGATTTCTTCTTGGATGACGATCCGGCCCATTGTTCATCTTCAATCAGGTCGGGGTGAACCCAGAGAATTTTGCCGTTTGGGGCTGTGTGTGGCACGAGTCCCTTTTGGCGCTGTCCGTGCGGGTCATCATTCACCATCTTCATCCCGACTTTGGTGACACGTTTTGGCTCGAACCAAGTTGTAGGCACCGATCCAAAGCTGATTGACACCGCGTTTGCCCCCACATTCTTGGCAGGCTTCGGAGTTATGACGCCCACATCAATCAGCGCCTGTATCTTGTCCTTGAGGTGGTAGCATGACTTGGTTGGGTGATGGACCGCTCTATGGTATGCGCAATACTTTGGGTCCGTCACTTTGCTAGCCCCTTCTTGATCCACGATCGCCGGCAGCTGAATTTTTTTATTCTCCAATAGGTACTTAAAGATGCCAGGGACTTCGTCATCTTTGAAGGAGTACACTTTAGGAAACCTCGGCTCCGAAGATTTTTGCTTCTGAGGCCGTTGTTGCCATTGTCCACGAGATTGTTGTGGTGCTTGTGGTACTTGTTGCTGCTGCTGTTGCTGAGGTTGCAATTGAAAGGTTTGATTAGCATCAACTGCATTAGCATGTGCCTTACCTTTCCCCCTTGGGTTGAAATTCTGTGTTGGAGCATTTGTCGCTTGTTGACCTCTCTCCGCCTTCTTTCTCCTAAGGAACCTCTCGGCTTGTTCTCCTCGGACCTTCAAATCCTTCCATGTCTTAGATGGTGCTGTGCCCATTGTTTCCAATACGTCCAGCGAAAGATTATTGTGGCAGGTTTGGAGGATGAACTCCTTAGTGATCGGGTCCCGGCAATTCATCGCCTTGTTCCGGAACCTCTTGACGAAGGTGTCGACTAACTCCCCGTCCTTCTGCTTCTCATCGAGCAACGATCCGATAGAAATCTCAGTGTCGTCGTCGAAGAAATTGGTGAGGAACATGGTCTCCATATCATCCCAGCTGTTCACGCTTCCTGGCTTGAGGCGACGATACCAATCAAAGGCGGCTCCGCGAAGAGTGCCAACGAATGACCGTACCATCAGAGGCTCATTGCCAGAAATAATCCCCAGGTGTGATTTGAAGTAAATCAAATGCTGGGTTGGTGAACCCATCCCATTAAACGGCGTGAAGTTAATTAGATTGAACTTCGCCGGATATGGGATCGATTCCCATTCCCTTGGGTATGGACAAGGAATGCCCGTTTTCTTCATCTCTTGAGCGGAAATCAAGGTATTGATTTTGCTCTCGAGGTTTTTAAGCTTCAAGCTTTCACCTGTATTTTCGCTGGCATTCTCGTTACCACCTCCTGCATTGACCGGAGGATTATTGGCATTATGGGTTTCATTCGCACCTGTGTCCTCATCTTCCAGATTGACCTGGTTACGACGACTCGGTTCGCCTTGCTGGTTCGTCAATGCTTGGATTTGTTGGTCATGCATTTCTGTTATCTCGCGCCGATGTCCTTCTGCTGGTCATGTTGGTGGTGACCCTCGGAAATTCTCCATCTTTATCCACCGTTCTTCTCCGTCGGAAACGCCTAGGCCTTGTTTTTAGCGTTTCGGTACTGAGCCTTTCAAACACCGAAACTCGTTCGGGGACCGCCTTGATGCAGCTGCATTCAGACAATACTGCCCGAATGAGTTTGGAACAGGGGCACTGAGTTTCCTGTTCTCGGGGACTCCTTTTCTTGGTTTTATTCGTACCCCCAGCACGATAGTACAACCCATCTGCTTGACGATCGGAGTAACCTATCGTGTGTTGGCACGACTTCTCAGGTCTAACACTATCGTCATCAGACAATAATGCTTCCTTCTGAGGGGGAATTGCTTTCTTAGGGCTTTCGAAAGTCACGCGCCTCGAAACATGCCTTTTTGGGCGTGAGTTCTCGGCGGGCTCCTGGACTTCAATGCGCAAGTTGGTACGCGTAACTGCCCTGGTCTCTTTGTCATGTTGAGGGTAATGGCGACCCACAGCATGTTGCATCGTCCGGAGTTTCTTCATTGGGCCCAGACGCTCTTGAACTGGAGCCTTGCCTCTCTCGTCGGGAATCAGACCGAGGCGTTCCAAGACTGGCTTCTTCCTTCGGGAAGATTCTACATGATTTCCCGGAGAAGCTATTGGAATTATCGGCAATATGGGTTGTTTCGCCGGTGGTTGAACTTTGGTAGGAGGCTGCTTCGGCCTCCATACTTGGCGGGTTGATGGCGACTTCTTGGCCACTCTTTCTTTCTTCAACTCCTCGGCCTGCTGCACGAGGATTTTTGCTTGTGCAAGCAATGCGCGGCGTTTGTGAATCTGCTCCTCGAGTGTCGAACGGTTCCGTTTGACCCGGATCCATTCGTTCGTCGGCGGCTTGGAGGAACCACCATTCTTCAGTTGTTGAGGCTGCTTGCCTCTTCAGTTCTTCAGATCCGCGTTATAGCGGACCCCATCCGTAGACTCCATCGCTTTGGCAAATTGCCGCGCGAGGCGTTGACGTCGCCTCTGGCGGGCTCTCTTCGAGAGAGTCACAACGCCCTCATCAGTAGAAGCGTTGACAAGAACAGGTTTGACCTCGTTGGAGGTCGGTGGAACTTCACCTGACGCAACTTTGGCGTCAGCTGGGGTGAGAGCGTTGTTGGCATTCTGGACTTCTTCAAACCAACGAGCTTTTCTCCTGGAGGAGAACTTCTTGGACTTGCGGGGGGAGGTAGATCCGGACGAGGATGAAAGGTACTCCTCGAACTTGGCCTGGTCGAATTCATACTCGACCTCCTCCTCGACCGGGATTGAGATCCGCGGCTGCGTGACGATCTCGGTAGCGAGATCGGCGGCTCCCACTGTGGTCGCCAGATTGTTCGCGGTGAAAATTGCCTTCATTGAATTCATTGCCATCTTAAATAACAACTTTTTGAGTTACAAAAGATCCGGTCTTTTTTAGATCCGGTTACAACGAAATCAAAGAAAAAGAAAAAAGATTACAACTTTCCTTTCGAACGAATCACGAGCTCCTGTTTTGCGGTCGCTCGCTTGTGTGGGTTCTTTGCCAACGCCGGGGTTAATCCGTGGACCACCCCGCGATCTAGATCCGGTCGGATCTATAC
>NW_017973700.1:11152-14118 GCF_001876935.1 Asparagus officinalis
GTGGCTCGGCTTGGGCCGAGCCACCTTGAGGTGGCTCGGTTTCGGCCGAGCCCCTCCGGGTTTTGCGTCCGTCGTTCGGTTGTTTCGGTTCTTGTATCCGCTTCGTCCGTGATTCGGTTATGCGGTTGATTGGTCTGAAATCGATTTGTTGACTTGATTCGTGATTTGGCAATAAATCTGATTCTGAGTTCGATTCCAAAACTGATCGTGACTCAATCGCGATTCATCCGAGTTCGCTCGTGGCTGGATGACTCGTTGATTCCTCAACCCGTTGGCTTGATTCCGTACGCAAGTGGATTCATTCCGTTGTTTGTGTGCGGTTCGTCAGCTTCGTAGCCTCGTTAATCCGTTCCGTCGCGCATTGTTTGACTTCGGTGTTGATGGGCTAACGATCGTGCTTAGATACGTCGCCCGATGGTTTGTCAGTTCGTGCTGAGCCGTGTTAAGGGACCTATAAGCAATTTCATATGCCTACAACTTTATTTCTTTTATTTACCTGTACCTTCACCTATTTGTTGTTTCCACTAGAGAGATAGTAATTGTGATGGTGAAACATGTCGTAGCATGGTGTTTGGTGCTTAGCAGGTTTGACAATCCGGTTTTCACCTTGGACTATAGCCTTGTGTGAACCTTGGGGCTTCACAGTTGGTATCAGAGTACTAGTTTCAATATCTTTAGGATCATCCCTGTGTCATATTATAGAGTTAGGATAGAGTTTCCTAGGAATCATGTATACAGTCCGCTAGGAATTCCTAGTGTGATTGAGGACGCATTATATATATACATGGAAAATTACAAATATTTTTTTATGATGAACTATTTGCTTTGAATAAGGCATGCTATGAGTAATATATGATACGATTTACTTATTGGTATACGTTACATCTTTTTCTGCTAGAGATTCTATTTTACTGCGTAATAAGCTCTACTTCTATACTATAGATGTCAGGAAGAGGACGTGGACGCCGAGGTACTCGTGCTCAAGGAGCTGAGCAAGTTGATAGAGAGCCCAAGCCATAGCAGGCTCTGTAATACTTAGTGGATCTCATAGCACCATTAGCAGCTCATCTGGCAGCTATCGAGGAGCAGTTAGCAGATCAGAGTAGGTAGGGAACACCCATTTAGGAGGAGATACCAGAGGGGACACCGGTAGTCACGCCGCCACCTTCAGTTGATGATGGAGTGGCTTGTTTTCGGAAAAAGTTGCCTTCATCATTGATTCCATTAAACTTTGATCGTTACATATGAAATTCAAATGACAAAGAAATAAAAATTACAACTTTTCGAAAATAAACACGAGATCCCGTTTTGGTGCGGTCTCGCTTTGCGTGGGTCTTTGGCCTGTGACGGGGACGTCAATATCCGTGGACCACCGGGGCAATCAGATCTGGTCCTGATAAATCGGACAGAGCTTCGTCGATCCGCGTGAGATCTAGAAACTTCTGATCCAGAAATATCGGATAGAGCTTCGTCGATCCGCGTGAGATCTAGAAGCTATAAGCGTCTATCTCGGCTAAAGCGAGATATGAGCTCTTCTTAGTATTAACGCCAAGGGCTAATACTAAGGATCAGACGGGGAATGGGTGATGAAGACTGATGTAGACCTCTCCTCCTCGGTTGAAGCGCTCGACCACTCTTTGCTGCAGCAGGGCTTCGCCAAAGCTCTCCAAAAATCCAGCTCTCTCAAAAAACTCGGATTTGAGTGATTCCGGGTGTGTTGGATGCGCGACGAAGAGTTTGACCCGCTCTGGTGATTGGATTATCTGTAGAGTGGTCGAGGCATGAAGGGCGTTGTCCTTTTTGTGGACAGTGCCGGGTTCCCGATTGGTCCGGGTCTTGGTTGTTCCGAAACCCTATCCGCTCACGTAGCTCGCCGACTCACTTCAGTCGTTCGTCGACGCCAATTAGACTCATGTGGATCGGATAGTGACGTTCATCGTCGTTCTTTAACACTGAACCGTTCGTGGAGACCTATAGGCAATTTTTTGATGCCTACAGATACCCCCTCCAAAGTGTTCCTGACTCGTTTCTTTTATAGAAGAGGCTGGAATACTTTGGATGTGATTGGTCTAGCCTTCAGTCGGCGTAAGGACCTGTAGTTAGCTTCAACTCTTGGCTCCTTCGATTTTCGGTCTATCCGATGCTTTGACGAATAGCCGAAGTTCTTCCGGCACAGCGTTTATCGCTTGGCCGTCGTCGGAGTCTCGAGTTTGCAGCTGATGAATTGAGTTTGGCTCGTGTCATTGAGTTGACTTTGAACTACCTCCGCCTCATTGTGCTGGCTTAGGGTTTCGGACCACCGCGTGTTGACTTTTTGTCGTAACGTGTTAACCAGCGTTGCCCTAGGGTTACGCATTGACCGGCATGGACCCTTAGGGTTTTGAATCGTCGAATGTTGACTTTTGTTGCAACGCGTTGACTGGCGTTGACCTAGGGTTACGCGTTGACCGGCGTTGACCCTTAGGGTTTCGGATCGTCAAACGTTGACTTTGGTTGCAACGCGTTGACTGGCGTTGACCTAGGGTTACGCGTTGACCGGCGTGGACCCTTAGGGTTTTGAATCGTCAAACGTTGACTTTTAGGGTTTTGAATCGTCAGGCGTTGACCTAGGGTTACGCGTTGACCGAACGTTGACTTTTGTCGCAACGCGTTGACTGGCGTTGACCTAGGGTTACGCGTTGACCGGCGTTGACCCTTAGGGTTTCGAATCGTCAAACGTTGATTGGTGTTGATTTTCATCAAAATATCCAATAGCCGACGAAAGCGGGCGTATTTGGGTCTGAAATGGGCGTACAGGGACAAAACGGGACCCGAAACACCCGGGGGTGTCTCGCCCTTGGCCGAGACACCCTAGGGTGTCTCGGTTTTGGGGCCGAGACACCCCCTTTCCCCTCTCCTTTTTTTTTGTCTTTTTCCTCCTTTTGTTTGTTTCCCCTTTTGTTTCCCCCTCTTTTGTTTTCCTTCTT
>NW_017973701.1:0-13916 GCF_001876935.1 Asparagus officinalis
TTTGTATGCTATTTCCAGTAGTAAAAGTTATTGGTGATACTTGTTTTGGGTGTTTTTTTTTTTTTTTTTGTTGTTGTTGTTGTTGTTGTTGTTGTGAGGAGTTGTAGAACTAAGGTTCTTGTAGAGACTCCTGTGATTCATCCATTAGCAGATTTGCAAGTGGAGCTCCTCCTGAAATCACTAGCAAACTGCTAGAAGACACCTAAGCTTAACGTCCCGATGACCCTTCGATTCTTTAGTTAGTGACTTGAAAAAAAAGGTGAAAATCTAATCAAAATGATAATGAAATTGACTTAGTTTTCTTACCAATGTTACCTCTTTTTATACTAACTCGAAAGGATATATCGGGAGCGACAAAAGCCCACATGGTGTCCTCTGGTCAGTCCATGTGAGCAATAAGGAAGCTTCCTCTGTAACTAAATTGTTCATGTGTCCCTTTGTTATTGGTCAAGATCGTTATGATTGATCGAGAGGGCATGGAGAGAATTTTCTTGATGATTGCATTCGGCGCTTCACTTAGATTAGTTAGGATTTGTCAGCCTACTTAGAAGAGATGTGATCTCGTCTGGTTCATGATGGACGAGGTGTTGAGCATGGCTCGAATCCTGATACTCGGTATGGTTTTGGATGAACTGACAACGACGAACTCGAGTGAAGGACGAGCAGCCATGCTGCCCGAGGTGGTGTCTGGTTGTTCAGTTTGTTTTTGATCTTCTCGCTAGACAGGTGGCGTCTTTCTACTGGTTGCACCTTACAAGTCAGTTTATAACATAACAATACTAATAACAGTCTATTATTTAATTGGTAGTTATATAAAACTATGATCCTCAACTCGCTTCAACTTCGTTGTTTTGGCATAGTGAAAGAGTCCTTTAATATTGTAACAAAAAGACCTAGGTTCAATCCTCCCAATCAAGAAGTTCAAGTAGATTTTTTTAAAATTCCGATACTTCCATTATTTCAAAAATCAAAAAGTAAACAACAGTAGGATCGCATTCTATCAAGAGATCAATTAGTCACCTATCTAAATACCGTACAATTACGGTGACTTCCATAAATATGTGACACCAAATAATCTTCTATACATTCTCAATGCCATTCTACCTGGCTTCTGTTGGCTTCGTTGTCAGTCCAAATCCAAAGGGGAACAGAGGGTTATAATACTCGTCACCAACATTCATCGGCAATTGATCAACAGTATTAAACCAAGTTCTTGGCAGTTTTCCAGTGAATCCATAGTCACCGAAGAGAACATCAGTGACTCCTTTGCCCTCCGATCCAGGGAGCCAAGCAGCAACCAAAGCATCCATTGATGAGATATATGGCTTGATCACAAGTGGTCTACCCGATATTAGTACCACAACACACTTGACATGGCTGCAGACTGTATTGATTGTTTTTGGACCGGGAGAAGGAAGAGTGAGGTTCAGGTTGTCTCCTTGAGTTTCAGCATATGGGAGCTCTCCAACCACAACAATGGCGTACGAAAAATCACCTTTTTTGACTAAGTTTGCGTCAGGGTTCTTAGAATAGATGACTTCGGTTGCGGGGTCAACAGTGGATTTGATTGCATCAAGGATTGTAGTCCCTGCAATTGACAATATATACAATTGACAATATATACCGAGTGTTTTGTTATGCTACGTATATACGAAAAGATTAACTATACTGAGTTTAGATGTTACGTAAATGCATGAAGAGACATAAAATCCATGATATTAGAAGATGCAAAACCTGGTAAGTCAAACTATTATAGAAAATTGTGGTGCATCTAAAATTATTGTACGAATAAAGCGGTTTCTGAGTACTGAGAAAAAGTAAAAACGAAGTAATGAAGAACAGGTGGTTGGTGTAACAAATCTCACCAGCTGTGATGTTTCCACTAGCTCCTTGCCACTTAATGGTCCATCCACCACACTGATAACCTAAGTTATCGGCATGGCTTCCAGCAACCAGGATCTTTGGAGCCTTCTTAGGGAGAGGCAGCAATGGCTGGTTCGGGTATTTTCCATTTTTCAGTAGCACAAGTGATTTTCTTACAGCTTCTCTAGCCAATTCCCTGTGTTCCTGTTTAAATAAATGACTCATAAAGATCACGTTTTCATAAAGTCTTTGCTCCTCAAGTTACAGAGTACATGTTAGTGAGAGTCAGAGAGAGGAAATAACCTTCTTGCCCAATTGGTCAGCAAAGCTAAGATCAGCCATGGGGTTCTCAAATAGGCCCATGACAAATTTGACCCGCAGAATTCTTCTAACTGCGTCATTAATTCTGCTCATAGGGACAATCTTCTTCTTAACGAGAGAGGTCAGATCAGTAATGAAATCTGTATAGTTTTCGGGAACCATCACCTACAATGCATAGCAACATTAAAAAAAAAGTTACCAATTTAGTAACACGACGGTTTTTCTTTTCTTTTCTTCCTAACACAAGGTTTACATTATTGCGGCAAGTAGAAATCTACTAACCATGTCAATACCCGCATTGACTCCCGCTTGGATTGAGTACGTGTAATTCTCACCTGGTGGATTGGTGATTCTATCAATACCCTGCCAATCTGAGATAACAAAGCCCTGAAAAGTCATTAAACACGATTGTTAGTGATAGCATCAAGTAGAAATGAGAAAACTACATACAAAAAGTTCTTTTATCTGCATACCCTGAACTTGAGTTTATTTTTTAGGAAGCCAGTGATAAGAGCACGATTGGCGTGCATTTTGTCCCCATTCCAACTGGAATAGGACACCATAACAGTAGCAACACCCTTGAGGATGGAGTTGTAGTAAGCTGGCATGTGGATGCTAAGAAGTCCATGGTGATTGATAATTGTGTTATTCTCATTGATCCCCAAATATGTCCCACCATCACCAACGAAATGCTTAGCACAGGCTGCAACTTTGTCCCTGTCAAGATGAAAATGGAATGAGGGGGAAAAAATGAAATGCATGTATTTTAATAATCAGTGTAATGTACGCATGAAACTCACACCTGAATTACTTGGTTACAGGAATTCATTTCCAATAGTAATTTGAATTCCCGAACTTGTTTTTGCGTTTAGTCTGCGATATTAGTATATTCATGTCGATTAACTTTTTTTTTCTTTTTTCTTGGAGGAAAAGATGTGTTAGGTATTCCTAATGGCTTCATTAGAAATATCTTAATGAAACAGAGAAGACCCAAAATAAACTAAGTTCAGTCTTAACCTCTTTAATGATCACAAAAGATATAGGTGGCTGACGACATTTTCGTAACCAAGAAAATTTAAAGATCATTTGTAAACGGCAAAATGTTTAATTACTCTAATTTTGGTTTGGTTTCTTTAGTAAAGATAGGTAACATAAATGCATCACGAGGATATAATCGTTTAGGTTACTTACAGAAAGTAATTAGGGGCTCTGGAGATTTTTAGAGTCTTCCCAATCATGTTTTGAACCTCTTAGAGCTAGTCTTGAACTTTCCTTTTGTATAAAATTATTCTTTCGAATAAGTTTTCCCTCTATAAAATCCTCAGTGATGCAACATAGATAGGAACAACTAAATTAAAGAGGTAACTTGTGAACAAAAAATATATGAGAAGAAAACCTTTCAGAAACCATTTTAGCAAAAAATGATGTTTGCCATATAACTAGAAGGGACACAAAGACTCCCTGTTTTTTCCCGCGAGATGTTCATCTACTATCTAACTGACAAAGTTAATGCCTAGTTTAATGTAAACTTGAAAAAACAGCTGGCCAATAATTATAACAAAGCCTTGTTATTAGCAAGTGATTAACTTTAAATGCTTACCTTCCAGCAACATATGGTGCTCCTTTGGAAAAATTAGCAGGAAGTTCTCCCTGTAGTCCAGGAATAATCTCCGTCATTGCTTGAACAATTCTGTGGTCTTCACTGTAGCTTTCGTAGCAGCGACCCCACCTCGGATCTCTGCATACCTGAATTGCCGATTTAATCAGAAACATGTATATTGCTTTAATCTGAAATCAATAATGCTCATGTTAAAAACTATGAGAAATCCCATCTATCTATTGGTGGATTCCTCCTTACCGCAATACATGGAGCAAAGGCATATGGGATGCCTGTTGCCCTGGCTTCAAGGGCAGTTGCAGCTCCAATCTTCTTCACGAGTTCAGGATCTCTACAGATTGAGAAAACTTCGAGTTAGACTAGGATAAACTTTATCCATTCAGAAATATAATTTTTATGCAACTGTCGAAAATTATCAATTTATATATTCTACTTATTGAAGATTGTCCTAACAATTCAATCTTGAAGTTTACTGACAGTTCCACTGATAATTCATAAACTTAAAGCTAGAATGTCAGTTTTTCAAAAAATTATTGTGAAAAGGAGAATCCCATCCTAAGTGATTATCAATGTGAAAGAATCACAATGTTTAAGAACTTGCCTTGTGGCTCCAAGCCCAATATTATGTGGGAAAATTGTTGCCTTGTAGACATTGTTGTTTCCATGAACTGCATCAATGCCGTATATCATTGGAATGCCAAGACGTGTCGAAAGACTGCCCTTCTGGAATTCATTTACCATATTCACCCAATCCTTTGGAGTTGCCTTAGAACGAGGCACACTCCCCCCGCCGCTCAATACACTTCCTGTTAACATATTCAGTACATAGAGTTTTTCATTTTCCTCTTTTATCTACTACAAAATGCATGGATAATAGAGAGTTGTATATGGTAAATAAATGAATTACCTATGAAGTAATCTTTCATTACTTTGGAGCTTGCAACCTTTCGTTCAATCTGGGCCATCTGACCGATCTTTTCAGCAAGGGTCATCCGCTTCATCAAGTCATTGATCCGAACGTTCAATGGTTGTTTCGGGTCTTTGTACTTCATATACTTGCCTTCTATAGATGATGCCAATAATAGCAAGAACAGAAGGCTTAGAAAATGCATTTTAGAGCTCGCCATGCTCCTGAACAAGCAAAAAACTTCTTAGATTTTTGAGATCATAATAGTTCTCAGAAGTTGTTGTGAAAGAGAAGGAAAAACTCACACTAGAAGGGAACCTTTTATAAGAGAAGATAAGGAATTGATGTGTGTAATGATGACATAATATCGGCTATTTTAGTTGGACTACCCATGAAAAGCAAATGACAATCAGTAGTCCATATCTATGGATTGATTACATTCTCCAAGTGGAACGAGGAATCTATTTCCAGTTTCTTTTCAGACATACTATGCACACAAAAAAAGCAAAATCCTCATCCAAAGAATAAACGAACATTTTCCGAACTGTTGACTCAAAAAATATTGGATTAAAGAGAGAAGGTAAGAGTTTGCTTTCAGCCGAGGAAAAAAATATTTCCATTACCTTTTTTTTTTATTATTCTTTTGAAGGAAAAAAATATTTCCATTTCTTCTTCTTCTTATTTTTTTTTTCAATTGAGCATATAAACATTTTCAAGGTTTTGACAGAATGGTCATTTTGAGCTTCTTCTTTCACTGCGAATATCTCTGGAGAAACAAATATTTCCATTTCTCCTCCAGCCTTCCATAAGCTATTCTAAAAATAGGACAGGAAATTAACCAAATTTTCTTTTCAAGGAATAGCAAAAAAAGACTTTCTGCTGCTAAAATAGGGAATGTTCCTTTATTCTCGAATAATTCACTCACAGCTCCTGCCTTTTCATTTTCTCATATTGTTTCAGATATATCCTCATTCCAACTAGTTCATTATAATCTCTAAAGTTATGGGCGTTTGGAAAAAAAATAAGTGAATAGTGAATTGGATCAGAAGGCAAAAGTTACCAATTAACCACATTTCAGAATAATGAAGCAGCAGCTAAAAAATCAAATCTTTAAAAAAAAATAGCATGAACAAAGAGAAAAAAAAAACCTTTTCAGGAATAACAACCAGAATAGCGCTAGCAAACAAAATACTAGATTCAACGAGGAAGACCAACCACAGAACCGCTAATATTTCGTAAAACTAATCGACCTACATCTACTGATCTACATTCTCACTAGAATAAGAACCAGAAAATAGACTAAAAATTTGAAAAAATTTCTCCCGAAAAAGAGTTAAAAGAAAAAAAAAATTGACCAACTCCCGCAGAGTAATTAACAACTTCTAAGTTACAAAGAAATCGAAAAATATTTAGAGATTACATCAAGAACACACATTGATCAGATCGACCAGCTCCAGTAAGTGCTGAGTCACCAAAATTCACTAAACAAAACTAAAAATTAAAGTAGAAGGAAGAGAGGGAGCGCACCTAAATAATCCAATTCCTCTCTCTCTCTCACACAACTTGAATTTATTGAGAGCGATGAGAGCGAGGAGGGGTATTTATAACGAGCTCAGCGGCTGAAAGTGGGAAATAATAACAACGATATTATCATGAGAAAAATGACGTACGTACCGTTAAAGGAAATACGTAGATTTATTGCTGATTTAGCGCAATTTCTCGTCGGCCTCCGAGTTTTGAAATCGTGATTTAAGGACTAAATCGACACCCTGGATAGTAGTTTATTTACAGTTTTATCGTTATCAAGGATAATGTGATCTGTTACCGCTAATCTCGTTTCCTTTTTAACGCTGGCTCGGGATCTTATCCCTTTCTTTTCGTTAGAGGATTAAGATTTTTTTTTTGGGGTAACGGGCATTAAAGGGACCGTAATTATTCCGACACCGTCATGTGACTGGCTGACGTGGCGCGGCTTGATTGGGTGCACGAAGCGACAGTATAGCATTCAGTGTTCTTGTATGGTTGGATACGGAGGAAAATATTATTGTTGATCAGATACATTGCACATTTTGGAGGTCTTAATAAAGAATCGGATAAGTTACCATGCTTTTTCTTCGAGAAAAGGATAGGTGCTGCCTCTCTTCTTTTTCAAATGAGTGGTGTTAGAGGCACACCCTCTGCCACATCTCCAACTACACCCTCCTCTCCCATTTGTTACAGTACCGCAGGCCCCACATGGGATTTTAAAATTTTAAAATCCCATGTGGGGCCTGCGGTACTGTAACAAATGGGAGAGGAGGGTGTAGTTGGAGATGTGGCAGAGGGTGTGCCTCTAACACCACTCATTTGAAAAAGAAGAGAGGCAGCACCTATCCTTTTCTCGAAGAAAAAGCATGGTAACTTATCCGATTCTTTATTAAGACCTCCAAAATGTGCAATGTATCTGATCAACAATAATATTTTCCTCCGTATCCAACCATACAAGAACACTGAATGCTATACTGTCGCTTCGTGCACCCAATCAAGCCGCGCCACGTCAGCCAGTCACATGACGGTGTCGGAATAATTACGGTCCCTTTAATGCCCGTTACCCCAAAAAAAAAATCTTAATCCTCTAACGAAAAGAAAGGGATAAGATCCCGAGCCAGCGTTAAAAAGGAAACGAGATTAGCGGTAACAGATCACATTATCCTTGATAACGATAAAACTGTAAATAAACTACTATCCAGGGTGTCGATTTAGTCCTTAAATCACGATTTCAAAACTCGGAGGCCGACGAGAAATTGCGCTAAATCAGCAATAAATCTACGTATTTCCTTTAACGGTACGTACGTCATTTTTCTCATGATAATATCGTTGTTATTATTTCCCACTTTCAGCCGCTGAGCTCGTTATAAATACCCCTCCTCGCTCTCATCGCTCTCAATAAATTCAAGTTGTGTGAGAGAGAGAGAGGAATTGGATTATTTAGGTGCGCTCCCTCTCTTCCTTCTACTTTAATTTTTAGTTTTGTTTAGTGAATTTTGGTGACTCAGCACTTACTGGAGCTGGTCGATCTGATCAATGTGTGTTCTTGATGTAATCTCTAAATATTTTTCGATTTCTTTGTAACTTAGAAGTTGTTAATTACTCTGCGGGAGTTGGTCAATTTTTTTTTTCTTTTAACTCTTTTTCGGGAGAAATTTTTTCAAATTTTTAGTCTATTTTCTGGTTCTTATTCTAGTGAGAATGTAGATCAGTAGATGTAGGTCGATTAGTTTTACGAAATATTAGCGGTTCTGTGGTTGGTCTTCCTCGTTGAATCTAGTATTTTGTTTGCTAGCGCTATTCTGGTTGTTATTCCTGAAAAGGTTTTTTTTTTCTCTTTGTTCATGCTATTTTTTTTTAAAGATTTGATTTTTTAGCTGCTGCTTCATTATTCTGAAATGTGGTTAATTGGTAACTTTTGCCTTCTGATCCAATTCACTATTCACTTATTTTTTTTCCAAACGCCCATAACTTTAGAGATTATAATGAACTAGTTGGAATGAGGATATATCTGAAACAATATGAGAAAATGAAAAGGCAGGAGCTGTGAGTGAATTATTCGAGAATAAAGGAACATTCCCTATTTTAGCAGCAGAAAGTCTTTTTTTGCTATTCCTTGAAAAGAAAATTTGGTTAATTTCCTGTCCTATTTTTAGAATAGCTTATGGAAGGCTGGAGGAGAAATGGAAATATTTGTTTCTCCAGAGATATTCGCAGTGAAAGAAGAAGCTCAAAATGACCATTCTGTCAAAACCTTGAAAATGTTTATATGCTCAATTGAAAAAAAAAATAAGAAGAAGAAGAAATGGAAATATTTTTTTCCTTCAAAAGAATAATAAAAAAAAAAGGTAATGGAAATATTTTTTTCCTCGGCTGAAAGCAAACTCTTACCTTCTCTCTTTAATCCAATATTTTTTGAGTCAACAGTTCGGAAAATGTTCGTTTATTCTTTGGATGAGGATTTTGCTTTTTTTGTGTGCATAGTATGTCTGAAAAGAAACTGGAAATAGATTCCTCGTTCCACTTGGAGAATGTAATCAATCCATAGATATGGACTACTGATTGTCATTTGCTTTTCATGGGTAGTCCAACTAAAATAGCCGATATTATGTCATCATTACACACATCAATTCCTTATCTTCTCTTATAAAAGGTTCCCTTCTAGTGTGAGTTTTTCCTTCTCTTTCACAACAACTTCTGAGAACTATTATGATCTCAAAAATCTAAGAAGTTTTTTGCTTGTTCAGGAGCATGGCGAGCTCTAAAATGCATTTTCTAAGCCTTCTGTTCTTGCTATTATTGGCATCATCTATAGAAGGCAAGTATATGAAGTACAAAGACCCGAAACAACCATTGAACGTTCGGATCAATGACTTGATGAAGCGGATGACCCTTGCTGAAAAGATCGGTCAGATGGCCCAGATTGAACGAAAGGTTGCAAGCTCCAAAGTAATGAAAGATTACTTCATAGGTAATTCATTTATTTACCATATACAACTCTCTATTATCCATGCATTTTGTAGTAGATAAAAGAGGAAAATGAAAAACTCTATGTACTGAATATGTTAACAGGAAGTGTATTGAGCGGCGGGGGGAGTGTGCCTCGTTCTAAGGCAACTCCAAAGGATTGGGTGAATATGGTAAATGAATTCCAGAAGGGCAGTCTTTCGACACGTCTTGGCATTCCAATGATATACGGCATTGATGCAGTTCATGGAAACAACAATGTCTACAAGGCAACAATTTTCCCACATAATATTGGGCTTGGAGCCACAAGGCAAGTTCTTAAACATTGTGATTCTTTCACATTGATAATCACTTAGGATGGGATTCTCCTTTTCACAATAATTTTTTGAAAAACTGACATTCTAGCTTTAAGTTTATGAATTATCAGTGGAACTGTCAGTAAACTTCAAGATTGAATTGTTAGGACAATCTTCAATAAGTAGAATATATAAATTGATAATTTTCGACAGTTGCATAAAAATTATATTTCTGAATGGATAAAGTTTATCCTAGTCTAACTCGAAGTTTTCTCAATCTGTAGAGATCCTGAACTCGTGAAGAAGATTGGAGCTGCAACTGCCCTTGAAGCCAGGGCAACAGGCATCCCATATGCCTTTGCTCCATGTATTGCGGTAAGGAGGAATCCACCAATAGATAGATGGGATTTCTCATAGTTTTTAACATGAGCATTATTGATTTCAGATTAAAGCAATATACATGTTTCTGATTAAATCGGCAATTCAGGTATGCAGAGATCCGAGGTGGGGTCGCTGCTACGAAAGCTACAGTGAAGACCACAGAATTGTTCAAGCAATGACGGAGATTATTCCTGGACTACAGGGAGAACTTCCTGCTAATTTTTCCAAAGGAGCACCATATGTTGCTGGAAGGTAAGCATTTAAAGTTAATCACTTGCTAATAACAAGGCTTTGTTATAATTATTGGCCAGCTGTTTTTTCAAGTTTACATTAAACTAGGCATTAACTTTGTCAGTTAGATAGTAGATGAACATCTCGCGGGAAAAAACAGGGAGTCTTTGTGTCCCTTCTAGTTATATGGCAAACATCATTTTTTGCTAAAATGGTTTCTGAAAGGTTTTCTTCTCATATATTTTTTGTTCACAAGTTACCTCTTTAATTTAGTTGTTCCTATCTATGTTGCATCACTGAGGATTTTATAGAGGGAAAACTTATTCGAAAGAATAATTTTATACAAAAGGAAAGTTCAAGACTAGCTCTAAGAGGTTCAAAACATGATTGGGAAGACTCTAAAAATCTCCAGAGCCCCTAATTACTTTCTGTAAGTAACCTAAACGATTATATCCTCGTGATGCATTTATGTTACCTATCTTTACTAAAGAAACCAAACCAAAATTAGAGTAATTAAACATTTTGCCGTTTACAAATGATCTTTAAATTTTCTTGGTTACGAAAATGTCGTCAGCCACCTATATCTTTTGTGATCATTAAAGAGGTTAAGACTGAACTTAGTTTATTTTGGGTCTTCTCTGTTTCATTAAGATATTTCTAATGAAGCCATTAGGAATACCTAACACATCTTTTCCTCCAAGAAAAAAGAAAAAAAAAGTTAATCGACATGAATATACTAATATCGCAGACTAAACGCAAAAACAAGTTCGGGAATTCAAATTACTATTGGAAATGAATTCCTGTAACCAAGTAATTCAGGTGTGAGTTTCATGCGTACATTACACTGATTATTAAAATACATGCATTTCATTTTTTCCCCCTCATTCCATTTTCATCTTGACAGGGACAAAGTTGCAGCCTGTGCTAAGCATTTCGTTGGTGATGGTGGGACATATTTGGGGATCAATGAGAATAACACAATTATCAATCACCATGGACTTCTTAGCATCCACATGCCAGCTTACTACAACTCCATCCTCAAGGGTGTTGCTACTGTTATGGTGTCCTATTCCAGTTGGAATGGGGACAAAATGCACGCCAATCGTGCTCTTATCACTGGCTTCCTAAAAAATAAACTCAAGTTCAGGGTATGCAGATAAAAGAACTTTTTGTATGTAGTTTTCTCATTTCTACTTGATGCTATCACTAACAATCGTGTTTAATGACTTTTCAGGGCTTTGTTATCTCAGATTGGCAGGGTATTGATAGAATCACCAATCCACCAGGTGAGAATTACACGTACTCAATCCAAGCGGGAGTCAATGCGGGTATTGACATGGTTAGTAGATTTCTACTTGCCGCAATAATGTAAACCTTGTGTTAGGAAGAAAAGAAAAGAAAAACCGTCGTGTTACTAAATTGGTAACTTTTTTTTTAATGTTGCTATGCATTGTAGGTGATGGTTCCCGAAAACTATACAGATTTCATTACTGATCTGACCTCTCTCGTTAAGAAGAAGATTGTCCCTATGAGCAGAATTAATGACGCAGTTAGAAGAATTCTGCGGGTCAAATTTGTCATGGGCCTATTTGAGAACCCCATGGCTGATCTTAGCTTTGCTGACCAATTGGGCAAGAAGGTTATTTCCTCTCTCTGACTCTCACTAACATGTACTCTGTAACTTGAGGAGCAAAGACTTTATGAAAACGTGATCTTTATGAGTCATTTATTTAAACAGGAACACAGGGAATTGGCTAGAGAAGCTGTAAGAAAATCACTTGTGCTACTGAAAAATGGAAAATACCCGAACCAGCCATTGCTGCCTCTCCCTAAGAAGGCTCCAAAGATCCTGGTTGCTGGAAGCCATGCCGATAACTTAGGTTATCAGTGTGGTGGATGGACCATTAAGTGGCAAGGAGCTAGTGGAAACATCACAGCTGGTGAGATTTGTTACACCAACCACCTGTTCTTCATTACTTCGTTTTTACTTTTTCTCAGTACTCAGAAACCGCTTTATTCGTACAATAATTTTAGATGCACCACAATTTTCTATAATAGTTTGACTTACCAGGTTTTGCATCTTCTAATATCATGGATTTTATGTCTCTTCATGCATTTACGTAACATCTAAACTCAGTATAGTTAATCTTTTCGTATATACGTAGCATAACAAAACACTCGGTATATATTGTCAATTGTATATATTGTCAATTGCAGGGACTACAATCCTTGATGCAATCAAATCCACTGTTGACCCCGCAACCGAAGTCATCTATTCTAAGAACCCTGACGCAAACTTAGTCAAAAAAGGTGATTTTTCGTACGCCATTGTTGTGGTTGGAGAGCTCCCATATGCTGAAACTCAAGGAGACAACCTGAACCTCACTCTTCCTTCTCCCGGTCCAAAAACAATCAATACAGTCTGCAGCCATGTCAAGTGTGTTGTGGTACTAATATCGGGTAGACCACTTGTGATCAAGCCATATATCTCATCAATGGATGCTTTGGTTGCTGCTTGGCTCCCTGGATCGGAGGGCAAAGGAGTCACTGATGTTCTCTTCGGTGACTATGGATTCACTGGAAAACTGCCAAGAACTTGGTTTAATACTGTTGATCAATTGCCGATGAATGTTGGTGACGAGTATTATAACCCTCTGTTCCCCTTTGGATTTGGACTGACAACGAAGCCAACAGAAGCCAGGTAGAATGGCATTGAGAATGTATAGAAGATTATTTGGTGTCACATATTTATGGAAGTCACCGTAATTGTACGGTATTTAGATAGGTGACTAATTGATCTCTTGATAGAATGCGATCCTACTGTTGTTTACTTTTTGATTTTTGAAATAATGGAAGTATCGGAATTTTAAAAAAATCTACTTGAACTTCTTGATTGGGAGGATTGAACCTAGGTCTTTTTGTTACAATATTAAAGGACTCTTTCACTATGCCAAAACAACGAAGTTGAAGCGAGTTGAGGATCATAGTTTTATATAACTACCAATTAAATAATAGACTGTTATTAGTATTGTTATGTTATAAACTGACTTGTAAGGTGCAACCAGTAGAAAGACGCCACCTGTCTAGCGAGAAGATCAAAAACAAACTGAACAACCAGACACCACCTCGGGCAGCATGGCTGCTCGTCCTTCACTCGAGTTCGTCGTTGTCAGTTCATCCAAAACCATACCGAGTATCAGGATTCGAGCCATGCTCAACACCTCGTCCATCATGAACCAGACGAGATCACATCTCTTCTAAGTAGGCTGACAAATCCTAACTAATCTAAGTGAAGCGCCGAATGCAATCATCAAGAAAATTCTCTCCATGCCCTCTCGATCAATCATAACGATCTTGACCAATAACAAAGGGACACATGAACAATTTAGTTACAGAGGAAGCTTCCTTATTGCTCACATGGACTGACCAGAGGACACCATGTGGGCTTTTGTCGCTCCCGATATATCCTTTCGAGTTAGTATAAAAAGAGGTAACATTGGTAAGAAAACTAAGTCAATTTCATTATCATTTTGATTAGATTTTCACCTTTTTTTTCAAGTCACTAACTAAAGAATCGAAGGGTCATCGGGACGTTAAGCTTAGGTGTCTTCTAGCAGTTTGCTAGTGATTTCAGGAGGAGCTCCACTTGCAAATCTGCTAATGGATGAATCACAGGAGTCTCTACAAGAACCTTAGTTCTACAACTCCTCACAACAACAACAACAACAACAACAACAAAAAAAAAAAAAAAAACACCCAAAACAAGTATCACCAATAACTTTTACTACTGGAAATAGCATACAAA
>NW_017973702.1:0-1693 GCF_001876935.1 Asparagus officinalis
GTCCAGAGAGTCAACGAGTTATCCAACCATATAACGGATTCGAACTCAGACACCAAAACAGATTTACTGTCTAATCGGGATCCAGACTTCCAAATCAGGAATCAAGTCAACAAATAGATGTCAGACCAATCAACCACATAACCGAATCACAGACGAAGCGGATACAAGGACCGAAACAACCAAACGACGGACGCAAAGCCCGGAGTGGCTCGGCCAAGGCCGAGCCACCCTAGGGTGGCTCGGTGGCCGAGCCACCTCAGGGTGGCTCGACCAAGGCCGAGCCACCCTAGGGTGGCTCGGTGTGTCGGCCATTTGGAAGAACTTTTGGAGAGCCGAAACTCTGCCGGATTGAGACCTCATCTTGGAGTTCTTGAAGGCTTGAAGACTTGGACGTTCGGATCTGTCTCGGCGAGCACCCGCATCACACAAAAAAGGCAGGAGTTCGAGGGGATCAAGATCTCAGATCTACGTTGTTACACTCCGGATCTAAGCTTGGTCTTAGATCCCGAGACTTGGACGATTGTTTCCTTGGTGAATCAATCCTCCCCGACTATTATTTCCTTTGTGAAATAATACCCGTTATACTGCGTAGATCTGTCCGGATCTAGATCGCGCGGTGGTCCACGGCAAACAACCCCGGCGCAGGCAAAGAACCCACAAAAGCGAGCGACCGCAAAACAGGAGCTCGTGATTTGTTCGACAAACAAGGAAACAAAGTTGTAATTTTGCTCGGATCTAGATCACGTGGTGGTCCACGGCAAACACCCCCGGCGCAGGCAAACAACCCACCAAAGCGAGTGACCGAATAACAGGAGCTCGCGATTTGTTCACAAGGAGAAAAAGTTGTAATTTTTTAATTTTCTTTATTTTTGATTTTCATTGTAACCGGATCTAAAAAAGACCGGATCTTCTGTAACCGAAAAACTGTTATTCAAGATAGCAATGACATCAATGAAGAAAGCAACGAATTTCCCCGCGAACAATTATAGTTGAGAATCACTGAGTATTGCTTGACTATAGTGACCCGTGAGATATGAGTTGTTGACTTGGACTTGGGATGGGAAGGTCTAGGTTCATGTTATCGGATATGTTGTTGTTTATTTCCAGGCTCGCACCAGTGAATCGTTTCGCACCGGGGTGGGTCTGAGGAGCATTGATCGGATGTGTTTATTGTTTATTTCCAGGCTCACACCAGTAAACCGTTTCGCACTGGGGTGGGTCTGAGTCGGATATGTTGTTGTTTATTTCCAGGCTCGCACTAGTGAATCGTTTCGCACTGGGGTGGGTCTGAGGAGCAGTGATCGGATATGTTATTGTTTAATTCCAGGCTCGCACCAGTGAATCGTTTCTTCAAGATCCAAGTTCAAGCTTCATCCGCGAGATTACCAAGTCAAGTTTATTGAAGATCAAGATCATTGCTTGGGTAATTTAGTTTAGGAATTTATATTATGTGTGTTAGTACTTTAAGCTCAATCATATACACACATACACGTTTTGGTTTTTGTATATATGTAGTTATATATATACATATATGTTTTGGTTTGATAGTTTTCAAGTTTTCAAGTTTTACTATGAAATAAATGAATAGAATTGGAAAATACTATTTTGTTTCGTGTTTATATGCCTATATATGATTTCACCTTTAACAAGCTTATATTTAATGAAATCATATTTAGTGTTTTGAATATATTTG
>NW_017973702.1:10037-13748 GCF_001876935.1 Asparagus officinalis
TTGTCAATGATAACATCCGTGATGGGAAGGGGAAAATCATCTTTTGGGCAAGCAGCGTTGAGGTCTCTAAAGTCAATACAAACCCTGATCTTCCCGTTCTTCTTAAGGACTGGGACAATATTGGCAAGCCACTCTGGATGCTGCTCTTCCCTAACGAAGCCCGAGTCAATAAGCTTTTTAACTTCGGTCTCGATTGCTTCCATCATTTGCGGACGAAACCGTCTTTGTTGTTGTTTGATAGGTTTGACATCCGACTTAATATTGAGATGATGCACCGCTAGGTTTGGATCGAGCCCTGGCATGTCTTCATAATTCCAGGCAAACACATCGATGTATTCCCTAATAAGAGAGATTAACTCCTCTTTCTCTTTAGGCGGGAGGCTGTCGCTAATGAATATAGGCTTCGGATTATCTTCGCTACCCATATTCACCTGGAGTACTTGATCTTCGGTAGGAGGTTCTCTTTGTTTGAACCTATCACCATACTGCATGTTTAGGTGATGAACCCACGGATCTTCCCATGTCGGCATCTGATCATCTTCTTCTATTGTGGTAGGATCGACCGTAACCATGTTCGACATTAACTTTTTGAACATTTCACCAAGGCTAGCGTCGGAACCCCAAGCCGAAGAGTCAGAAGAGTATCCTTTTCTAGCCTTGTTAGCAATTTGATCGATGACTTGCCAGCAACACTCGTCGTCAGATGAGGAGACATAGCCTAAGCCTCTTTTGTGGCGATAATAATCATCGGGTTTTCCCTTCGGTACATAGGCCATTCGAGGTGGAACTCGCGGACCTCGACCGAAGCAAAGACCTTCTCCAAGTGTGAAGTCATACCAATACTTCTCCATTAGATCGCGCGCTTTTGCGTCATATCTAAATAGATGAGGGGCAGGTTTATCTTCATCGTCTTCTTCTTCTAAGAAGTGATCGGGTATCGGAGCTTCTTTTCCTTTGCCGTAGACGACTTCTTTTCCACCCCCTATTCCCGCGGGGATGACAAGTGTTGCTCCGCATGGATCTTGTACCTGCTTTTTCGTCATGCAAAATGATTGAAGAGGCATATACAAATCAGGGTTATCATAAAGCTTTTTAGTGACATTATCAAGACACATCGAGTACTCTAAATCATCGTTTATTGATAGTTCTTCGGTAAGTTGCCAATTACAACTACTTTCCGATGATTTATCATCGTCAAGATTGATTACAATGGGTACAATGTCATTAAGTACAAAACCACCATCATAATCAAACCCAGCTTCGGTGTCAGCTTCATCCCCGCTGTCCGTTCCTTGGGCCGATGGTTCAGTATCGGATTCGGCGCCGTATAGAAGGGAATCGGTGAAATAGTTCTCCAATCCCTTAAACGGTTGCTTATCCGCGACCACCGTCTTGACTTCATTATTTGAGTCCACGTACTTGAGGCATTGATGCAGAGTTGACGGGACTATAAGGTTACCGTGGATCCAAGGTCGACCCAACAGTAAGTTATAGGACGTTTCTACGTCAATCACATAACATGTAACTTCTGATTTTAAATCCCCTATCTGGCATTTGATTCGAATCTTCCCCAAGGGTCTAGACCCGCTAGTGTTGAATCCGTAGATTGTAGTGCCCGTGGACGCTAGCTTGCTCGTTGGTATTCCGAGATGATGCATCAGTCGGAATGGCATGATGCTAACAGCAGAACCCGGATCAACTTGGATCCGGTTGACCATGCTGGAGCCAATGTGCCCTGTGAAATACAAAGGCCGATCATGCTTTGAGTTCTTCGTCTGCATGTCTTCTTTGGTAAAAGAGATGTATGGAAAATGATGCGCCGCGAGATTGCAATGCTGAGCTGACGGCTCTGGTCCTTCAGGAGATGGCTTGATTCGAGTTAAAAAAGCTTCAGAGTCACTCAAGGCCTCTTGTAATGCTTTCCTTGTATCCTTGGAAAGACGCAACAGCTCGTATAGGGTTATTCTAGAAGGAGCGGTTTTGGTACCTAATTGCTCGGAAGCATCCGGGTACTTGTAGTGATACTCATTCCCACTTCGGGTTGCAAAGGCCTCCTGTTCATCTTCAGAAAGCGGGAAGGCGGGAATTTCTTCATCATATTCTCCTGGAATAGCAGAAGCTCCATAACAAGACTTACCTTTTCCTTTTGACTTTTTCTTGGAGTTCTGCCAATGTCTTGGAAGGAGCGGTTTTGGTGCCTAATTGCTCGGAAGCATCCGGGTACTTGTAGTGATACTCATTCCCACTTCGGGTTGCAAAGGCCTCCTGTTCATCTTCAGAAAGCGGGAAGGCGGGAATTTCTTCATCATATTCTCCTGGAATAGCAGAAGCTCCATAACAAGACTTACCTTTTCCTTTTGACTTTTTCTTGGAAGAGGTTCCAGTCCATTGTTCATCTCCAACCAAATCTGGATGGACCCAAAGAATCTCACCATTAGGGGCTGTGTGTGGCACAAGTCCCTTCTGGCGCTGCTTGTGAGGATCATCGTTCACCGTCTTCACTACTGCATTCATTACTAGCTCAAGCTGGAGCCAGTTCAAAGGAGCGGAACCGAAACCTATTGATACTGCATTTGCTCCCACTCTCTTCTCCTTCCGCTCTATGAAATGCGCAGTATTTTGGATCATTGATTCTCTTAGCATCTTCCTGATCCTGAACGGGAGGCAATTTGATCTTGTTATTTTCAATGAGGTACTTGAAGATACCGGGAACTTCATCCTCTTTGAACGAATAAACTTTCGGGAACTTCGGCTCCGAGGCTTTCGGCTTCTGGGGCTGCTGTTGCCACCTTGATGGTTGAGGCGCCTTTTGCTGCTGCTGTTGCGGCTGCGCTTGCACCTCGAACGTTTGATTCGCGTTCACAGCATTTGCATGTGCTTTTCCTTTTCCCTTAGGGACAAAATTTGGTTGCGGAGCACTATTTGCTATTTGACCCCTTTCTGCCTTGTTCCTTTTAAGGAATCGTTCGGCTCGTTCTCCTCGCACCTTCAAGTCCTTCCAGGTCTTTGGAATCGTTCGGCTCGTTCTCCTCGCACCTTCAGATCCTTCCAGGTCTTTGGCGGTGCCATTCCCATGGCTTCCCGGATGTCCAATGAAAGATTGTTATGACAGGTCTCGAGGATGAAATCTTCGCTGACCGGATCCCTACAATTCATTGCTTTATTTCGGAACTTCTTCACAAAGTTTTCGACTGTCTCACCATTCTTCTGCTTCTCATCAAACAGAGTGCCGATTGAGACCTCAGTGTCGTCGTCGAAGAAGTTCGTCAGAAACATATCCTCCATGTCGTCCCAACTGCTGATACTCCCCGGTTTGAGGCGACGATACCAATCGAAGGCCGCTCTGCGAAGAGTGCCAACGAATGACCGCACCATTAAGGGTTCATTCCCGGAGATTATTCCTAAGTGGGACTTAAAATATATTAAGTGTTGGGTAGGGGAACCCTTTCCATCAAACGGCGTAAAGTTGATTAAATTGAACTTTGCCGGATATGGAATTGATTCCCACTCCCTTGGGTATGGACATGGTATGCCGGACCTTTTCACTTCTTGAGCATTCATCAACGCGTTGATTTTGCTCTCCAAGTGTAGGCATATAAAATTGCTTATAGGTCCCTTAACACGGTTCAATACGAACTAATAAACCATCGGGCGACGTATCCAAGCACGAACGTCAGTCCACCACACCGAAGCCAAGTGACACGCAATGAA
>NW_017973703.1:0-13833 GCF_001876935.1 Asparagus officinalis
GTTTAACCTCTTATACCGGTCGGAGGATTGAGAAGCAGTTTATACTCGTATACTCTTCGGAGTGTCAAGAAGCAGTTTATACTCTTATACTTGTCGGAGTATCAAGGAGCAGTTTATACTCTTATACTTGTCGGAGTTATGAGAAACAGTTTATACTCTTGTACTCTTTGGAGTTTTGCCATTTTCAATTGGCTTACCCTAGCGTTATAACGCCGGCTTCAACCAAGGTCTGGATGCTATTCTTGAGAGCAAAGCATTCCTTGGTGGGGTGGAGGATCCTTCTGTGGTACTCGCAGTACGTTGGGTCCGCAGAATCGTCATCTTCCTCCTGATGCGTGATGGGCGGGAGTTTGATTTTGTTGTTTTCGAGAAGGGTCTCGAAAATAGCTGGAACGTCTTCGTCTTTCGTCCGAATTCTCCTGTTGTTCCCAGGACTGCTGTTGTGACGTTTGATCATCGTCAATAACTGTTGCAGGTACGTCCCCTTCATTATGAGGTACGAGATCCGAATTCAGAGGATTAACCATTGGTTGGTTTCTCTCGACCTTCCGCCTTCTGATGAAGCGTTCAGCCTGTTCTCCTCGAGCCTTCAACTCTTTCCAGGTATTGAGCGGCTCTATTCCCATCACGTCCAAGATGTTAATGGACAAGTTGTTCTGACAAGTCTGCAAGATGAATTCCTCCGTGACGGGATTGTTGCAGTTCATTGCCTGATTGCGGAAGCGTTTGATGAAGGTATCCACCGACTCTCCCCCTTTTTGTTTCTCGTCGAAGAGTGTCCTGATCGACACCTTGGTGTCATCATCGAAGAAATGGACGAGAAACATGCTTTCCAAGTCCTCCCAGCTGTTGATGCTTCCGGGCTTGAGACGGCGGTACCAATCGAAGGCAGGCCCGCGAAGGGTGCCAACGAATGACCGAACCATCAAAGGCTCGTTGCCCGAAATCACCCCCAAGTGGGACTTGAAATAAATCAGATGCTGCGTGGGCGAGCCCTTCCCGTTGAACGGCGTGAAGTTGATTAGGTTGACCTTTGCTGGGTACGGGATCAAATCCCACTCTTTCGGGTAAGGACACGGAATGCCGGTCCTCTTCACCTCTTGAGTAGACATCAGGGTGTCGATTTTTCTTTCGAGCTCCTTCATCTTTTCGGCCTCATCCATACCCTGTCTTGGACGAGTTTCGAGAGGAATAATACGGCCACCCCCAGTGTTGTCCTCACTGGTGGGTCCACCCCCAGCGTTGTTATTTTTAGTGGGGCCACCCCCAGTATTCTTGGGCGGTGCGTTGGCCATGATGATTTCGACCACCTCCGGATCGCTGTCAACTGTGGCGTTCTGGGTGCGACGGTCGGACTCAACTAGCTGGTTCGACAAAGCTCGGATCCGTTGATCGTGCATTTGTCTCATTTCTTGCATAGCCATTTCCATTTCGAACTTGAAGATTTCCTTCTGCTTAGTCAGGGCCTCTTCAATGATTTTGGCTATCTGCTCGGTGTTGGCCATGAACACCTCTCGAGCTTGCCCTATGCTAGACGTTGTCTCGTCAGAAGCGAGAGCGGAATAGGAACCCGAGAGTTCATCATCGGAATGTACTCCCTCATGGATCCCACAGTAATTGTCATATCTGACGGCTTCTGACCCTGCTTCCTGGAGAGGAATTAAGGTCGGAACCACTTGAAATGATTGGGGATTTTCCTTTGTTGACCATGTTGATGGTAACTTCTAGGAGTTCGTCATCTCGATCAACCGATCCTCTTTGGTGGGAACGCCTTGTTTTGGGCTTTGTTGTTCCATCGGAGATTCCCTCGAATATCGAGACCCTCTGTGGAGCGGTCTTGGGGCAGCTACAGGCTGATAATACTGCCCTGATAAGTTTGGTACACGGACAGTGAGAATCCGCTTCCCGGGTGTTTCTCTTTCGAGATTCATCCGCACCCCCAGCCCGATAGTACAACTCATCGACGTTGCCGTCGGAGTAACCTATCGGCTGCTCACATGGGTTCTCAGGTATAACGCGTTCGTCTGTCCGACGCGTCTTCTTCCGAGTAAAAATTGCCTTGTTGGCCTCCGCAAGAGTCGCTCGTTTGGAATCACTCCTTTGTGAGGGTGAAACCTTAACGGGCTCTTGGTCCTTTGCACGCACCGCCGAGCTGGTTGTTGCAGAGATCGATTCGTTAGGAGATCGTGTACGACCCCCAGTCCGGATGTTGGCTCGAGGCTCCTTCAACGATCCCCAGCTTTCCTTGACAAGCGCTTTTCCTCGATTCTCGGGTAGAGCACCGATACGATCCTTCGGAGGATTCTTGAACTCGGGGAAATCCACGCCGCGGTGGGGCTTTACCGGAGGCTCGGGACCTGAAATGGACGAAGGTTGGAGAGCAATATTACCTGCTTTTACCTTAGGCGTTGATTCGGCCTTCGGCACCCAAACTCGTTTGGATCTCGGTGATCCCGTACCTGCCTCTTCCCTTTGCATTTCTCGTGCTTTTTGCACCAGGGCTCGGGCATGCGCACGCAAGGCGCGGCGCTTCTGGATTCGCTCCTCGAGAGTAGAACGGGTTCTTTTGACTTGAACCCATTTGTTCGTTTCTGCTTCGGAGGAGGGGCTGGTTGTTTGCCGTGGTTGCTCCTGGCGTTGCCTGGATTTTAGATCTACATTATAGCGGATCCCATCCATCGGCTCCAAAGCCTCGGCCAGCTGTCGAGCAAGACGTTGACGCTGTCTTTGTCGTGCTCTCTTTGATAATGCCGGAGCGTCTTCAGAAGTCATCTCCTCGGCGGAAGAGGAATCCGGATCTGCGATCTCGACCAGGTTGGACGACGTGGGGACGTCGCGTGGTGCAAGTGCAGAGGCGGCAACGGGGTCTTGGATTTTTGAACCGAAGGACCTGCAATCATTTATGAAAGAGGTTACCTTTCTGTACCCGTTTGGAGAGGCGGATCTGGAGGAGGAGGAAGAGAGGCCTTCTTTGAACCGTTGTTGATCGAGCTCGTGTTCTTCATTCACCCCGATCTTGAGTGCTGGTTGCGTCACGACGGCGTCGGTTGCGATGCCGTTGGCTCCCACTGTGGTCGCCAGCTTGTTTGCGGAAAAAGTTGCTGTATTCATTGCTGCATTCATTACAACTTCAATCGTTACAATGAAATAAAAAGATAGCCTTTTTATAAGACCGGTACACAATGAAAACAAAAGAAATACAACTCTTTTCAAACAAACGCAAGATCTGTTTGTCATCTCTTGCTTGCGTGGGTCTTTTGCCTGTGACGGGGATGTTGATATCCGTGGACCACCGGGGCACTCAGATCTGGTCCGAGAAAATCGGGCAGAGCTTCGTCTATCCGCGGAGGGATTTAGAAACTTCTGATCCCGAAAAATCGGACAGAGCTTCGTCGATCCGCGGGGGATCTAAGAAGCTATGAAGCTTATATCTCGGCTAAAGCGAGACACCAGCTCTACTTAGTATCACCGCTAAGGGGCAATACTAAGGAAAAGAAAAGGGGGAATGAAGAAGAAGGCTCCTTTGCTGCAGAAGGCTCGCTCACTCCTCGATCCGGCAGGGCTTCGCCGCTCTCTTAGAAAACCCCGACTCCTTCCTCCGGCAGGGCTTCGCCGCTCCTCTCTGGAATTTCAGATCTCAAAGGCTAGAGCTCTAGATCTGAAATTCCTCTCCCAAAACCAAGGCCAAGAGAATGGAGGCCCTAGGGGCCTATTTATAGGAAAAGCAAGGGGTAGGGGGCTGGTTGAGGACACCCCTAGGGGGGTGTCTCGGCTCCAAAACCGAGACACCCCTTGGGGTGTCTCGGCCATGGCCGAGACACCCCCAAGGGGTGTCTCGGTTTTGGAGCCGAGACACCCCCCTAGGGGTGTCCTCAACCAGCCCCCTACCCCTCTCCTTTTCCTATAAATAGGCCCCTAGGGCCTCCATTCTCTTGGCCTTGGTTTTGGGAGAGAAATTTCAGATCTAGAGCTAGTTTATACTCTTGTACTCTTTGGAGTATTGAGGAACAGTTTATACTCTTGTACTCTTTGGAGTATTGAGGAACAGTTTATACTCTTGTACTCTTTGGAGTATTGAGGAACAGTTTATACTCTTGTACTCTTTGGAGTATTGAGGAACAGTTTATACTCTTGTACTCTTTGGAGTATTGAGGAACAGTTTATACTCTTGTACTCTTTGGAGTATTGAGGAACAGTTTATACTCTTGTACTCTTTGGAGTATTGAGGAACAGTTTATACTCTTGTACTCTTTGGAGTATTGAGGAACAGTTTATACTCTTGTACTCTTTGGAGTATTGAGGAACAGTTTATACTCTTGTACTCTTTGGAGTATTGAGGAACAGTTTATACTCTTGTACTCTTTGGAGTATTGAGGAACAGTTTATACTCTTGTACTCTTTGGAGTATTGAGGAACAGTTTATACTCTTGTACTCTTTGGAGTATTGAGGAACAGTTTATACTCTTGTACTCTTTGGAGTATTGAGGAACAGTTTATACTCTTGTACTCTTTGGAGTATTGAGGAACAGTTTATACTCTTGTACTCTTTGGAGTATTGAGGAACAGTTTATACTCTTGTACTCTTTGGAGTATTGAGGAACAGTTTATACTCTTGTACTCTTTGGAGTATTGAGGAACAGTTTATACTCTTGTACTCTTTGGAGTATTGAGGAACAGTTTATACTCTTGTACTCTTTGGAGTATTGAGGAACAGTTTATACTCTTGTACTCTTTGGAGTATTGAGGAACAGTTTATACTCTTGTACTCTTTGGAGTATTGAGGAACAGTTTATACTCTTGTACTCTTTGGAGTATTGAGGAACAGTTTATACTCTTGTACTCTTTGGAGTATTGAGGAACAGTTTATACTCTTGTACTCTTTGGAGTATTGAGGAACAGTTTATACTCTTGTACTCTTTGGAGTATTGAGGAACAGTTTATACTCTTGTACTCTTTGGAGTATTGAGGAACAGTTTATACTCTTGTACTCTTTGGAGTATTGAGGAACAGTTTATACTCTTGTACTCTTTGGAGTATTGAGGAACAGTTTATACTCTTGTACTCTTTGGAGTATTGAGGAACAGTTTATACTCTTGTACTCTTTGGAGTATTGAGGAACAGTTTATACTCTTGTACTCTTTGGAGTATTGAGGAACAGTTTATACTCTTGTACTCTTTGGAGTATTGAGGAACAGTTTATACTCTTGTACTCTTTGGAGTATTGAGGAACAGTTTATACTCTTGTACTCTTTGGAGTATTGAGGAACAGTTTATACTCTTGTACTCTTTGGAGTATTGAGGAACAGTTTATACTCTTGTACTCTTTGGAGTATTGAGGAACAGTTTATACTCTTGTACTCTTTGGAGTATTGAGGAACAGTTTATACTCTTGTACTCTTTGGAGTATTGAGGAACAGTTTATACTCTTGTACTCTTTGGAGTATTGAGGAACAGTTTATACTCTTGTACTCTTTGGAGTATTGAGGAACAGTTTATACTCTTGTACTCTTTGGAGTATTGAGGAACAGTTTATACTCTTGTACTCTTTGGAGTATTGAGGAACAGTTTATACTCTTGTACTCTTTGGAGTATTGAGGAACAGTTTATACTCTTGTACTCTTTGGAGTATTGAGGAACAGTTTATACTCTTGTACTCTTTGGAGTATTGAGGAACAGTTTATACTCTTGTACTCTTTGGAGTATTGAGGAACAGTTTATACTCTTGTACTCTTTGGAGTATTGAGGAACAGTTTATACTCTTGTACTCTTTGGAGTATTGAGGAACAGTTTATACTCTTGTACTCTTTGGAGTATTGAGGAACAGTTTATACTCTTGTACTCTTTGGAGTATTGAGGAACAGTTTATACTCTTGTACTCTTTGGAGTATTGAGGAACAGTTTATACTCTTGTACTCTTTGGAGTATTGAGGAACAGTTTATACTCTTGTACTCTTTGGAGTATTGAGGAACAGTTTATACTCTTGTACTCTTTGGAGTATTGAGGAACAGTTTATACTCTTGTACTCTTTGGAGTATTGAGGAACAGTTTATACTCTTGTACTCTTTGGAGTATTGAGGAACAGTTTATACTCTTGTACTCTTTGGAGTATTGAGGAACAGTTTATACTCTTGTACTCTTTGGAGTATTGAGGAACAGTTTATACTCTTGTACTCTTTGGAGTATTGAGGAACAGTTTATACTCTTGTACTCTTTGGAGTATTGAGGAACAGTTTATACTCTTGTACTCTTTGGAGTATTGAGGAACAGTTTATACTCTTGTACTCTTTGGAGTATTGAGGAACAGTTTATACTCTTGTACTCTTTGGAGTATTGAGGAACAGTTTATACTCTTGTACTCTTTGGAGTATTGAGGAACAGTTTATACTCTTGTACTCTTTGGAGTATTGAGGAACAGTTTATACTCTTGTACTCTTTGGAGTATTGAGGAACAGTTTATACTCTTGTACTCTTTGGAGTATTGAGGAACAGTTTATACTCTTGTACTCTTTGGAGTATTGAGGAACAGTTTATACTCTTGTACTCTTTGGAGTATTGAGGAACAGTTTATACTCTTGTACTCTTTGGAGTATTGAGGAACAGTTTATACTCTTGTACTCTTTGGAGTATTGAGGAACAGTTTATACTCTTGTACTCTTTGGAGTATTGAGGAACAGTTTATACTCTTGTACTCTTTGGAGTATTGAGGAACAGTTTATACTCTTGTACTCTTTGGAGTATTGAGGAACAGTTTATACTCTTGTACTCTTTGGAGTATTGAGGAACAGTTTATACTCTTGTACTCTTTGGAGTATTGAGGAACAGTTTATACTCTTGTACTCTTTGGAGTATTGAGGAACAGTTTATACTCTTGTACTCTTTGGAGTATTGAGGAACAGTTTATACTCTTGTACTCTTTGGAGTATTGAGGAACAGTTTATACTCTTGTACTCTTTGGAGTATTGAGGAACAGTTTATACTCTTGTACTCTTTGGAGTATTGAGGAACAGTTTATACTCTTGTACTCTTTGGAGTATTGAGGAACAGTTTATACTCTTGTACTCTTTGGAGTATTGAGGAACAGTTTATACTCTTGTACTCTTTGGAGTATTGAGGAACAGTTTATACTCTTGTACTCTTTGGAGTATTGAGGAACAGTTTATACTCTTGTACTCTTTGGAGTATTGAGGAACAGTTTATACTCTTGTACTCTTTGGAGTATTGAGGAACAGTTTATACTCTTGTACTCTTTGGAGTATTGAGGAACAGTTTATACTCTTGTACTCTTTGGAGTATTGAGGAACAGTTTATACTCTTGTACTCTTTGGAGTATTGAGGAACAGTTTATACTCTTGTACTCTTTGGAGTATTGAGGAACAGTTTATACTCTTGTACTCTTTGGAGTATTGAGGAACAGTTTATACTCTTGTACTCTTTGGAGTATTGAGGAACAGTTTATACTCTTGTACTCTTTGGAGTATTGAGGAACAGTTTATACTCTTGTACTCTTTGGAGTATTGAGGAACAGTTTATACTCTTGTACTCTTTGGAGTATTGAGGAACAGTTTATACTCTTGTACTCTTTGGAGTATTGAGGAACAGTTTATACTCTTGTACTCTTTGGAGTATTGAGGAACAGTTTATACTCTTGTACTCTTTGGAGTATTGAGGAACAGTTTATACTCTTGTACTCTTTGGAGTATTGAGGAACAGTTTATACTCTTGTACTCTTTGGAGTATTGAGGAACAGTTTATACTCTTGTACTCTTTGGAGTATTGAGGAACAGTTTATACTCTTGTACTCTTTGGAGTATTGAGGAACAGTTTATACTCTTGTACTCTTTGGAGTATTGAGGAACAGTTTATACTCTTGTACTCTTTGGAGTATTGAGGAACAGTTTATACTCTTGTACTCTTTGGAGTATTGAGGAACAGTTTATACTCTTGTACTCTTTGGAGTATTGAGGAACAGTTTATACTCTTGTACTCTTTGGAGTATTGAGGAACAGTTTATACTCTTGTACTCTTTGGAGTATTGAGGAACAGTTTATACTCTTGTACTCTTTGGAGTATTGAGGAACAGTTTATACTCTTGTACTCTTTGGAGTATTGAGGAACAGTTTATACTCTTGTACTCTTTGGAGTATTGAGGAACAGTTTATACTCTTGTACTCTTTGGAGTATTGAGGAACAGTTTATACTCTTGTACTCTTTGGAGTATTGAGGAACAGTTTATACTCTTGTACTCTTTGGAGTATTGAGGAACAGTTTATACTCTTGTACTCTTTGGAGTATTGAGGAACAGTTTATACTCTTGTACTCTTTGGAGTATTGAGGAACAGTTTATACTCTTGTACTCTTTGGAGTATTGAGGAACAGTTTATACTCTTGTACTCTTTGGAGTATTGAGGAACAGTTTATACTCTTGTACTCTTTGGAGTATTGAGGAACAGTTTATACTCTTGTACTCTTTGGAGTATTGAGGAACAGTTTATACTCTTGTACTCTTTGGAGTATTGAGGAACAGTTTATACTCTTGTACTCTTTGGAGTATTGAGGAACAGTTTATACTCTTGTACTCTTTGGAGTATTGAGGAACAGTTTATACTCTTGTACTCTTTGGAGTATTGAGGAACAGTTTATACTCTTGTACTCTTTGGAGTATTGAGGAACAGTTTATACTCTTGTACTCTTTGGAGTATTGAGGAACAGTTTATACTCTTGTACTCTTTGGAGTATTGAGGAACAGTTTATACTCTTGTACTCTTTGGAGTATTGAGGAACAGTTTATACTCTTGTACTCTTTGGAGTATTGAGGAACAGTTTATACTCTTGTACTCTTTGGAGTATTGAGGAACAGTTTATACTCTTGTACTCTTTGGAGTATTGAGGAACAGTTTATACTCTTGTACTCTTTGGAGTATTGAGGAACAGTTTATACTCTTGTACTCTTTGGAGTATTGAGGAACAGTTTATACTCTTGTACTCTTTGGAGTATTGAGGAACAGTTTATACTCTTGTACTCTTTGGAGTATTGAGGAACAGTTTATACTCTTGTACTCTTTGGAGTATTGAGGAACAGTTTATACTCTTGTACTCTTTGGAGTATTGAGGAACAGTTTATACTCTTGTACTCTTTGGAGTATTGAGGAACAGTTTATACTCTTGTACTCTTTGGAGTATTGAGGAACAGTTTATACTCTTGTACTCTTTGGAGTATTGAGGAACAGTTTATACTCTTGTACTCTTTGGAGTATTGAGGAACAGTTTATACTCTTGTACTCTTTGGAGTATTGAGGAACAGTTTATACTCTTGTACTCTTTGGAGTATTGAGGAACAGTTTATACTCTTGTACTCTTTGGAGTATTGAGGAACAGTTTATACTCTTGTACTCTTTGGAGTATTGAGGAACAGTTTATACTCTTGTACTCTTTGGAGTATTGAGGAACAGTTTATACTCTTGTACTCTTTGGAGTATTGAGGAACAGTTTATACTCTTGTACTCTTTGGAGTATTGAGGAACAGTTTATACTCTTGTACTCTTTGGAGTATTGAGGAACAGTTTATACTCTTGTACTCTTTGGAGTATTGAGGAACAGTTTATACTCTTGTACTCTTTGGAGTATTGAGGAACAGTTTATACTCTTGTACTCTTTGGAGTATTGAGGAACAGTTTATACTCTTGTACTCTTTGGAGTATTGAGGAACAGTTTATACTCTTGTACTCTTTGGAGTATTGAGGAACAGTTTATACTCTTGTACTCTTTGGAGTATTGAGGAACAGTTTATACTCTTGTACTCTTTGGAGTATTGAGGAACAGTTTATACTCTTGTACTCTTTGGAGTATTGAGGAACAGTTTATACTCTTGTACTCTTTGGAGTATTGAGGAACAGTTTATACTCTTGTACTCTTTGGAGTATTGAGGAACAGTTTATACTCTTGTACTCTTTGGAGTATTGAGGAACAGTTTATACTCTTGTACTCTTTGGAGTATTGAGGAACAGTTTATACTCTTGTACTCTTTGGAGTATTGAGGAACAGTTTATACTCTTGTACTCTTTGGAGTATTGAGGAACAGTTTATACTCTTGTACTCTTTGGAGTATTGAGGAACAGTTTATACTCTTGTACTCTTTGGAGTATTGAGGAACAGTTTATACTCTTGTACTCTTTGGAGTATTGAGGAACAGTTTATACTCTTGTACTCTTTGGAGTATTGAGGAACAGTTTATACTCTTGTACTCTTTGGAGTATTGAGGAACAGTTTATACTCTTGTACTCTTTGGAGTATTGAGGAACAGTTTATACTCTTGTACTCTTTGGAGTATTGAGGAACAGTTTATACTCTTGTACTCTTTGGAGTATTGAGGAACAGTTTATACTCTTGTACTCTTTGGAGTATTGAGGAACAGTTTATACTCTTGTACTCTTTGGAGTATTGAGGAACAGTTTATACTCTTGTACTCTTTGGAGTATTGAGGAACAGTTTATACTCTTGTACTCTTTGGAGTATTGAGGAACAGTTTATACTCTTGTACTCTTTGGAGTATTGAGGAACAGTTTATACTCTTGTACTCTTTGGAGTATTGAGGAACAGTTTATACTCTTGTACTCTTTGGAGTATTGAGGAACAGTTTATACTCTTGTACTCTTTGGAGTATTGAGGAACAGTTTATACTCTTGTACTCTTTGGAGTATTGAGGAACAGTTTATACTCTTGTACTCTTTGGAGTATTGAGGAACAGTTTATACTCTTGTACTCTTTGGAGTATTGAGGAACAGTTTATACTCTTGTACTCTTTGGAGTATTGAGGAACAGTTTATACTCTTGTACTCTTTGGAGTATTGAGGAACAGTTTATACTCTTGTACTCTTTGGAGTATTGAGGAACAGTTTATACTCTTGTACTCTTTGGAGTATTGAGGAACAGTTTATACTCTTGTACTCTTTGGAGTATTGAGGAACAGTTTATACTCTTGTACTCTTTGGAGTATTGAGGAACAGTTTATACTCTTGTACTCTTTGGAGTATTGAGGAACAGTTTATACTCTTGTACTCTTTGGAGTATTGCCGTTTTCAATTGGCTTACCCTAGCGTTATAACGCCGGCATCAACCAAGGTCTGGATGTTATTCTTGAGAGCAAAGCATTCCTTGGTGGGGTGGAGGATCCTTCTGTGGTACTCGCAGTACGTTGGATCCGCAGAATCGCCATCTTCCTCTTGATGCGTGATGGGCGGGAGTTTGATTTTGTTGTTTTCGAGAAGGGTCTCGAAAATAGCTGGAACGTCTTCGTCTTTGAACGAGTACTCGTTTTGGAGCTCCTCGTCTGAATTCTCCTGTTGTTCCCAGGACTGCTGTTGTGACGTTTGATCATCGTCAATAACTGCTGCAGGTACGTCCTCTTCATCATGAGGTACGAGATCCGAATCCGGAGGATTAACCATCGGTTGGTTTCTCTCGATCTTCCGCCTTCTGATGAAGCGTTCAGCTTGTTCTCCTCGAGCCTTCAACTCTTTCCAGGTATTGAGCGGCTCTATTCCCATCACGTCCAAGATGTCAATGGACAAGTTGTTCTGACAAGTCTGCAAGAGGAATTCCTCCGTGACGGGATCCCTGCAGTTCATTGCCTGATTGCGGAAGCGTTTGATGAAGGTATCCACCGACTCTCCGCCTTTTTGTTTCTCGTCGAAGAGTGTCCTGATCGACACCTCGGTGTCATCATCGAAGAAATGGGCGAGAAACATGCCTTCCAAGTCCTCCCAGCTGTTGATGCTTCCGGGCTTGAGACGGCGGTACCAATCGAAGGCAGGCCCGCGAAGGGTGCCAACGAATGACCGAACCATCAAAGGCTCGTTGCCCGAGATTACTCCCAAGTGAGACTTGAAGTAGATCAGATGTTGAGTGGGCGAGCCCTTTCCGTTGAACGGCGTGAAGTTGATCAGGTTGAACTTCGCCGGATACGGGATCGAATCCCACTTTCTCGGGTAAGGACACGGAATGCCGGTCCTCTTCACCTCCCGAACAAACATTAGGGCTTCGATTTTTCTTTCGAGCTCCTTTATCTTTTCGGCCTCACCCATATCCTGTTTTGGATAAGTTTCGAGAGGAATCATACGGCCACCCCCAGTGTTGTCACTACTGGTGGGTCCACCCCCAGCGCTATCATCACTGGTGGGTCCACCCCCAGCGCTGTTAATTTTAGTGGGGCCACCCCCAGTATTCTTGGGTGGTGCGTTGGCCATGACGATTTCGACCACCTCCGGCTCGCTGTTGACTGCAGCGTTCTGGGTGCGATGGTTGGACTCGACTAGCCGGTTCGACAGAGCTCGGATTCGTTGATCGTGCATTTGTCTCATCTCTTGCATAGCCACTTCCATTTCAAACTTGAAGATTTCCTTCTGCTTAGTCAGGGCCTCTTCAATGATTTTGGCTATCTGATCTGTATTGACCATGAGCACCTCTCGAGCTTGTCCTATGCTAGACGTTGTCTCGTCAGAAGCGAGAGCGGAATAGGAATCCGAGAGTTCATCATCGGAATGTACTCCCTCATGGATCCCACAGTAATTGTCATATCTGACGGCTTCTAGCTGAAGCTGAGCTGTTCCCGAATTGACCCTGCTTCCTGGAGAGGAATTAGGGTCGGAACCACTTGAAATGATTGGGGATTTTCCTTTGTTGACCGTGTTGATGGTAACTTCTGGGAGTTCGTCATCTCGATCAACCGATCCTCTTTGGTGGGAGTTTGATTTGGGCTTCGTTATCCCATCGGAAATTCCCTCGAATATCGAGACCCTCTGCGGAGCGGTCTTGGGGCAGCTACAAGCTGATAATACTGCCCTGATAATTTTGGTACACGGACAGTGAGAATCCGCTTCCCGGGTGTTTCTCTTTCGAGATTCATCCACACCCCCAGCCTGATAGTACAACTCGCTGACGTTGCCGTCGGAGTAACCTATCGGCTGGTCCCCTGGGGTCTCCGGGATTAACCTATCGGCTGCTCACATGGGTTCTCAGGTATAACGCGTTCGTTTGTTCGACGCGTCTTCTTCTGAGCAAACATTGCCTCGTTGGCCTCTGCAAGAGTCGCACGTTTGGAATCACTCCTTTGTGAGGGTGAAACCTTAACGGGCTCTTGGTCTTTTGCACACACCATCGAACTGGCCGTTGTAGGAATCCGTTTGTTAGGAGGTCGCGTACGACCCCCAGTCCGGGTATTGGCTTGCGGCTCGTTTGATGATCTCGAGCTCTCCTTATCAAGCGCTTTTCCTCGATCCTCGGGTAGAGCACCGATACGATCCTTCGGAGGATTCTTGAGCTCGGGGAAATCCACGCTGCGGTGGGGCTTTACCGAAGGTTCGGGACCTGAAATGGACGAAGGTTGGAGAGCAATATTACCTGCTTTTACCTTAGGCGTTGATTTGGCCTTCGGCATCCAAACTCGTTCGGATCTCGGCGATCTCTTAACGGCCTCTCCCTTTAGCATTTCTCGTGCTTTTTGGACCAGGGCTCGGGCATGCGCACGCAAGGCACGGCGCTTTTGGATTCGCTCCTCGAGAGTAGAACGGGTTCTTTTGACATGAACCCATTTGTTCGTTTCTGCTTCGGAGGAGGGGCTGGTTGTTTGGCGTTGATGCTCCTGGCGTTGCCTGGATTTTAGATCTATGTTATAGCGGATCCCATCCATTGGCTCCAAAGCCTCGGCCAGTTGTCGAGCAAGACGTTGGCGCTGTCTTTGTCGCGCTCTCTTTGATAATGCTGGAGCATCTTCAGAAGCCATCTCCTCGGCAGAAGAGGAGTCCGGATCTGCGATTTCGACCACGTTGGACGACACG
>NW_017973704.1:0-13808 GCF_001876935.1 Asparagus officinalis
CGTCGGCAATGTTGTATTTTGTTGTAGTGAGTTTTTGAAACTTTTGGGGTCTTTTCTACAAAGTCTAAAGGGGTCATCTTGTTAGGTCTCATGTTTATGCGCCTACTATCTAATCTAGTTTTGATGATTAACAAACAATTTCTAACATCATTTGTCGAGTGTTTATATTTACTTGTTAGGAGTCCTACTCAAAGATCATTTGTTGGAGGTTGGATAGAATTGAGCTTAACGATGACATTCAAAGGAGGCTGGAAGGAAAATAGAATGAAGTCATCACAATTCAAGTTATATACGAGTTCGTGCTTCATCCTTACTACCAAGTGGAGGATCTACAAAGATCGACCTCAAATGAATATCTTTTAGCTTGGGTATATAGTTTCTAGTTTAGTTTTTGTACATTTTGTGAGTATACATAAAAGTTCAAATATTACACACATACACGTTTTCAGTTTATCATTTTTAAGTTTAACCGTATAATTGTGAAACTAATAGACATACTTATATACATATACATATACATTTGTTTCATATATATCATCCTTATTTGGAAAATAATATGCTTATAGATTAAAGACTTTGTTACACTATTTTATACCTTTTCTCTAGTCTATTAATCTATTGAAAAGTATTTCAAAACTTGTTTGGAATGATTTCATCAAAATCAAATTTTGACAATTTCGTGTTTTTGAGATTTTATAAAATAATGAGTATTCACAAATGTGGAATGATATTCCAAAAATTTGTTTTCTAACATAATTATATTCATGCATATAAATATTTTCCCAAATTTTATAATTTTTAGAATTTATTTGCTATTTTTAATACACCTTTGAAAAATTAGATTTACTGTTTAAAATGGGTTATGCACGTTTTTTCGGTCGACCGACACTGTTCATCAGTCGACAGATGAACTACTTTGTAATTACTAAAAAGTTTTTGCTCAGTCGATCGATCTAAATCAGTCGAGTGAATAGTATTTCTAGTCGACCGATGGCTCGCATCAGTCGACCGATGATTTTCCAGAATCAGTCAACAGTCAACTCATCAGTCAATTGAATGGTGCATCAGTCGACTGATGACACTATAATGTCTATTTCCAGTTTTGCTGATTTTGTTGGATTTTGTGATTTTTCTTTGATTTTGAGGTTTTGTTTTAAGAACCTATATGTACCCCTCAGTCCTCAACACTTATAACTAACCAAGAAAAGTTTACAAAAGTTTTGCAAGTTTGTTTAAGTGTTTTGAAGAAAAATTTAGTGTGTTGTTTATGTGAAGAGAATTTCACAAGATGAAGAGATCATTTCGATTTTGAACATCAAGTTTCACATCTCCATCTCTTTTATTTTTAGAAACGTTTTTCTAAACTCAATCTCTAGCATTTTATATTTTGATTATCATATATTTAAGCTAGATTTTAATTAATTTTATTTTACTCGTTGATTACATACACCCTCTTGAGCTTTTAGTATTTCACATATTATATAGTTGGGTTATGATTTGGTCATTGAGAGTGAGATTACACTTAGTTCTCATCTTTGAATTAGAGAACAAAATCTTTATTTGTGCCTTATTGTTGAGAACATATTGTAATACACAAGGACACTTAAAGGAGTGGTTGGGAGAGACCGTGGTCAATTCCAATAGGAGTGGCGTTGGTTGTCAAGCTTTGGTAGAGATAGTAAATCCAAGCACTTGAGGAAGGTGACACAGGTAAGCCAATACTTATAAGAGTGGCTTGTGGTATTGACAATCGTGTGACATTGTAAAAGTTTTCGATGAGTTAGAAAACCGATTGTGTAGTTGATTTTGTGATTAGTGGAGACTCTCCTCGAGGGTGAGTTGTGGAGACGTAGGTCAATGATTGACTGAACTCCGTAATTATTTCGTTTGTGTTTGTGTTTAGCATTGGTGCACTTATTCTTGTTTATATTTTATATCGCCTATTGCTTAATTGCTTTTCCTTGTTTATATCATTGTATATATCATATTGTTAGGATATTTTATATCGCCTATTGCTTAATTGCTTTTCCTTGTTTATATCATTGTATATATCATATTGTTAGGATAATTAGTATAAAAGTTTTATTTTGGCATCGATGTTGGATTAGATTAGAAATTACCCTATTCACCACTCCTCTAAGGTACTTTCACATCTGTAATTCTAAAATTTGATCATACTGCTTATAGCTTTGAATTTTCATGGTGTTTATTTATAAATTTTAAAGTTTTAGGGTATTTTTTGCAATTTAAAAAACTTTTTTTTATAATTCCTATATTTTTAGTGTATTGTTTGCAGAATTGAAATTATTAAGCATTTTTTGTAAAATTTGAAATTTTGTGTGTGTTTTTAATAGTTGTATTTATTTATTATTTCTTGTTTTGTTGATAACCGTTAGTAGTTCATGTTCTTAGTGGCCTAGCGTGTCGTGTATAGGACGTAGATACCTGTGATTTGTTGACTTAGAAAAGCTAGAAGAGGTTAGATGGGGAATTCTTGGTTTAGGTGATCGGATGGTATTGTTGATTATTCCAGGCTCACACCAACGATATTCCTGTGTAGCGTTGGGGTGGGTCTGAGGTGATATGATATTGTGATTATTGATTATTTCCAGGCTCGCACCAACGATATTCCTGTGTAGCGTTGGGGTGGGTCTGAGGTGATATGATATTGTGATTATTGATTATTTCCAGGCTCGCACCAACGATATTCCTGTGTAGCGTTGGGGTGGGTCTGAGGTGATATGATATTGTGATTATTGATTATTTCCAGGCTCCAGCCTCAGTTCGGAATCGTGCAAGAGCCAGAAGATTCTTAGTAGGAGTTCCTCGCAGGTGGAGTAGAAGAACAATCTGAAGCGCAGTAGTTTTCTCTGTAGTAGCAGATGAACATTAAAACCTTTTTACCGTACTTTTCTCTAGTTGATCATGGATTTAGTATTTTAACAGTACTTTCTTTATGGACTATGTATTTCTTATTTTCTAGTTGGACTGTTTTGTAATAAGGGTATGTTGGACCCATATTTTATGTCTGGGATGATTTACCATTGATGATATGTCTATTTTTATTCTGGGTTGTCTTTATATTCTTGCTGATTGTGATCGGGGACCTGTGCCTTTACATTGTATTATTTCCAGACGCTTAGCGTATTAGGTTGAGAGAAATGTTTTTATTTACTCTCCTTGATCTAATACGTCACGGGCTTGTTCACGTCCCGATTCCCCGGTATTTTGGGAAGCAGGGCGTGACACGTACTGTGAGCAGCTACTTGATGAGTTTGGAGTACTGTCGACATCCTCCTTCTTGTTTGATTCGTCAACAATGGCTTAGACTTCAGCTTGTATGAACAGACTTTCATCCCCAGCTTAGTCAGGGAGACAGATTCGAAAGAATCTTCTTGATCAGCTCGTCTGAGGTAAAATGATCTCGGCCGTCTGATTATTACTTGGGATATTTACCCCTTTGAAGGAGTTATTTATGTGGTAGGCTGAGTTCGGTCATCAGAACGCACGTCTAAATCATGCGTTCGACTGTTTGATCATGAGGGTGCGTTTGGGAGTTGAAAACCTCCCCCCCTTCATTTGAAAACGCGAGAATCACGTTTCAAGTGAGATTTTACCTAAAATCTCATTTCGATTTGACAGCTACAGCTGTTTATAAATGGACCACTGAGGTCAAATCAAAAAGTCATTCGACTTTTCCCTTTCTTACTTGATTTCTAAACAGGGCTACTGTTCATCTTCTCCAGCGCTTCAACGGAGGAAAAGATCCGTTCCTAAATACTTCGCCCATCTTCGTCTTCTTCGCCACAACTGCCATGGGACCTAAGAAGAAAATGGCGACCAAATCGAAGATCGCCGAAGCTCAGGGTGCTTCTTCGGCTAGAACCTCTGGGGACGATCAAATCCCCGCGCCTTCGTCGCTGGTTTCTTCAACTAACGGTAAGATTAAGCCATTGGGGGTGGGTTCAACAGATCTCCCATTTTCGACCCTTGATTGGCGATCCGTATTCCATCTTTAAACTCGAGAGATAATTCTCAGTGTTTACCAATTAAACGTATGGCTAGCTCCATCGTTCCTTGTGTTTAGAATTTTGGATGCAGTTTGAGACCCTGCGTTCGGGTATCCGAACGCATGTCCGAACCTTGCGTTCAAAATTTTAGAGACCTTGCGTTCAATAATCTGAACGCAGGTCTAAAGCTTGCGTTCGAAACTTTAGATACGGGTTGAGACCCTGCGTTTAATGACCTGGATGCCAGTCTGAGCTTTATATTCTTGAGTTGGACTTCTTCGGACTAACTTTTCTATTTGCAGTATGCTACTCCAAAGAGCCTCTTTCTCTCAACCACTACTTCGGTCATGCGGGAGGTGCGGAGAAGAATACAATCTTCAGCTTCGCCTTTGAATATCTGAGTTGGACTTCTTCGGACTAACTTTTCTATTTGCAGTATGCTACTCCAAAGAGCCTCTTTCTTTCAACCACTACTTCGGTCATGCGGGAGGTGCGGAGAAGAATACAATCTTCAGCTTCGCCTTTGAATATCCAGTGTTTCAGAACACCCACAAAGAACGGTCGAAGCTCATCACTCAAGCCTTTCCTGAGACTCTCAGGTCTTTGGTTACAAATGCCAAATTTGAAACCGCAGAGCGTGAGATTTTAAAGAAGCCGTCCTTCCTATTCGGGGATTCTGTAAAAATGGACCCCAAGCGGATGTCCGAGGGGAATTACAAATGGCTGAAGGTAGTCAACAACCGTCGTCTTTTCCTTCCCAATTTGGAGCGGATGTGGCCGATCTCTTATTATCAGTGCGCTTCTATCCCGCGGTCGATGAATTGGGAACTTGTTCAAGACCAAGGCGGTGTTGCTACGGGGCACATCACTCATCGGGGTACTCATCCCGCTGGTTTCAATAATTTCATGGCTTTGAAGCCAGGTTTATTCCAAAAAGAGCATCCTGTCGGAGAGCCTGCTAAATTGGCGGAGGTGTTCATTAGAACATTTATTTCTGTCAAAGGAGAGTTCCCTGCTCGGGATTTCAGGGCCCCTACTTGGGTTCACTCCAGTGATGCGGACTGGTGGGCCCGGATGATAAATTTCGTCTTGGAGGAACTAGAAGAACCTTTGAGAATTTCGGATTTGAGAGTTCCAATAATGGCCACTCGATATGGCATTCCTCCGCTTATGAGGAGTTTGTTCCCGGAAGCAGGGAATTAGAGATCCTGAAAAATGGTGCTCCCGAAATCTACGACACTTACTGGGAATTGATGTGCCATTTCCAGATATGTGCGCAAATTACTGGGAAAAGAGCAAGCGGCGTGAAACAAGGACAATGGGCGGAATATCTTTTCCACAATCTGTGGGACAAAGAAGCTGAGGTGACTCGCTTAGCGGCCAGTACCCTTGAGGAAATCACGGAACGTATCAATGACGCAACTTCTCATTATACTTGCGAGGTTGAGGAGGATGTCTTCCCGGCGTTTACCACGTTTGAAAGTTTCCACTATCAGGCAGAAGTTCCAATCTCCGACATGGCTTTGTTTGCTGGTTTTCTAACTCTTTGGTTGAAGCGTTGTGTGGTCCCCACAAGGCCAGTGGATGCTATTACAGTAGAAGTTTTGTACCCCGCCGTTCTATTGGCTTATGGACGACCCTTGAATCTTCTTTCAGCCATGGTGTGCTGCTTACAAAGTGGTTTGCGGGAACTATCTTCCGAATTTGTTGCTGTCAAGAAAGTGGATTCCGACGGGAAGACTATCATTCAGACCCCAACCCCTCGAGTACCGATGCCATACATTTATTTGGTGTCTTGGTTTGTGTTGCATTGCCCTCCGATAATGACGACTCCTGAATCAAGTGGCACCTCAACTCCTCTTGTTCAGCAATTAGAAACCTCTGAATGGGCCGGTTGGTATCAAGTTAGATTCCGTGAAATATTGAGACGGGATTATAATTACGAGATTGCTTGTAAGTTTCCCGCTTTCGAGGGCGGCGCGTATGGAGAACTTCATCAAGACACTCCGGGACCGAATTCTTTCACCATGCTTAGCAGGGGTGCCTTTTGGTGGCTCATAAACATTCGTCCGGGCTATCTTATTTTTCGACAAGGGAGAAAATGCTTTATTGAACCATATCAGCCTTATCGTTTTTCTCGGCAATTTGGCTATGATCAGCTCTATGTTGGGAACCCAAACCCTACTCTTGCATACACAGGTAATGTGTATGAAGGAGCAAGAGCTTGGTACTACTCAGTAGCTGGTTGTACCGGAGCAAAATTCCGACTGCCACATAAGACGCCCAATGCTCGTACTTCTTTGAGCTTCTGTACATGGTACCAGGCCGCTTCTCAGATTTCAGCTTACCACATGAATACCTCCTGCTTAAGAGACATCCGCAAATGGTATGCTTCAAAGAAGAGTGCTAAGCGGTTCCGTGCCCGGGGTGCCAATGAATATTTGTCATATGAAAAGTCGATTACGGAGGGTGAACGGCAACAGTCACCAGAGCGAGCTCAGGAAGAGATCAGGATACCGGATACCCACAAGGTACAACCTTCAAGAGTTCTGACCCGGAGTCAGAGTGCTACGGGCAAAAGGGCGCTGGGGGCGGTCGAAGAAGCCAAGTATGACAAAAGAGCTCGTCGGAAGTTAACGCTTGAACCCCCTGCTTCCAAACTTATGTCGGACGCTCAGAAAACATGGCGTTCTGAAGAAGAAGAACAAGAATCGACTGCTCTGGAACTCTCGCCTCAGCCTACTCTCCCCACAGTTAGTCCTGCTTTAGGAGGCCATGATCCTTCTGCTCGTTCATTGCATGAAGAAGAGCATGGAGATGAATCTTTTGCAGGGGGGTGCGGAGTTTGTCCCCGAAGGCACGCTTCATGATACTGCCTCCACTACTTCTCACGTGGTAGAAGATATACCTCCTGTCCCCGAACCTATTGTGACTGCCCAGCAAGACCCAGCAACAGACAAGTCTCCTTCCACCTCTGTGTTATTGCCAATTGTAGGCGATTCACAGCTTAGCCCTACCACTGGGATCATAGCAAAGCCTACAATCACCGAAGATGCATCAGCATTTTCTTCCGTAGGCGAGGATGAGCCCATGGATCATAGCGACGGCGATGATGATATGAATGATGAGGGTGACCAAGGTGGGGGTGATGATGATATGAATGATGATGGAGACCAAGGTGGAGGTGATGAAAATGATGACAACTTGGGTGATGACAGCGATGATCCAGAAGACTGGTATATCCCACCATCATCCTTTTCCGACAAAGCGTCAGCCTACATTCCCCTACCTCTCACTGGTAAGTGCCGTTTGTTTCAGCTCCACTAATCTTTTCTCTGTATTTAAATAGATTTCTCATACAGATCCTATGATACATGAAGCGAGTACTGTCACCCCTCCTTCGACGCAACAGCTTATACCACCACCAGCTCAGGTGTCAGAGCCACCTCGTTTGGAGACCTCCACAACGGCTCTTCCACCGACGACTTTACTGACAATTTCTCTAGCCTCTACCGAAGTGGTAGACGTTCCAAGGTCATCTCAAATGGGGGAACTGATGGCTTTGCAATCGAGTCCATCTCAGCTGGATATCGGCACTCCTTCACAAGCCACTACACCGAAATCGCCTGCTGGTCTTTTACTTGGCTTAGCATCTTCAGAAGTTTCTGTACCGTCGCCTATTGCTGTTTCGAGCCCCGCAGACGTACCAGATTTTGTCAAGATTTCCCTTGACTACTTGAGAGGGCTTACCAAGAAAATAATTGAGGTTGTGCTAGCCGGACGAGATACTTTTGATACCTTCAAACCCATGCTCACGAATAGTTTGAACAACCTCAAGCTTGTAGGTGACGTCGACGTCGTTCAGCGCTGCTCTGAAGCTATCTCACGTCTAGAGGGACAACTCAGATTCTTGGAGGCTTTGGGTCGCGCTGATATCCAAGCGCAGATTGCATCTACTTTTGAGGATATTCGAGCCGAAGAACTCAATAAGTATGAAGCCGCTCAACGTCATATAGCTGAGGAAGAGGTTGAGGTTGAACAACTGCAACAGCTACATGCTCAAAAACAAGTTGAGCTGACACTTTCGAATACTTCTCTGGAGAATTTGCGAGAGAAGATCGCTGCCGCTGAAGTGGAGTTGACTAGGATGAAGGCTCAATTCAAACGAGAAGAATCTATTGTCACTGAGCTCAACGTCAAAAGTGCTGCTTCCCTGGTGAATTACCGTGCCAAGGCTGGTGCTCTGGAAGAGGCTAAGAAGGAGGTAGCTGCCATGCTGTCTAGTGAGGACGAGCTTCGGAAACGGGCCGAGATGCTGGTTCGGGCCGACCATGAAGAAAAACTTTCTGACATTAAGTCTCAGCTAACTTCATTTGATCTGATGAATTGATGAGCCTGTTTTCGTATCGTTCTTTTGGTAGGAACAACACTTATCTTAGGTCACCTTGTTTTCCTTTAAATAAAGGTAGTGTTGCCGTTTGGCTTTTTATTGTTTCTTTTTCATATCATGTTTTGACATGGAACAATGAAATACCAATTTGATATTGCGACAACAACTATTTATTCCTCTTGTACTATGCTTTTGCCTTAAATATTGGAAGAATAATGTAAATGCCAGGAATACAGTATTAACGTGGCACACTTTGTGGTCCCGTCGCTCTATTGTTAAGAGTCGACGAGTGGAAGGTGTTGCGATTGGAGCAACTTTGAGGACTTATCGCTCTATTGACGAGAGTCGATAAGTTAGAAGTGTTGCGTTTGGAGCAACTTTGAGGACTTATCGCTCTATTGACGAGAGTCGATAAGTTAGAAGTGTTGCGATTGGAGCAACTTTGAGGACTTATCGCTCTATTGACGAGAGTCGATAAGTTAGAAGTGTTGCGTTTGGAGCAACTTTGAGGACTTATCGCTCTATTGACGAGAGTCGATAAGTTAGAAGTGTTGCGATTGGAGCAACTTTGAGGACTTATCGCTCTATTGACGAGAGTCGATAAGTTAGAAGTGTTGCGTTTGGAGCAACTTTGAGGACTTATCGCTCTATTGACGAGAGTCGATAAGTTAGAAGTGTTGCGTTTGGAGCAACTTTGAGGACTTATCGCTCTATTGACGAGAGTCGATAAGTTAGAAGTGTTGCGTTTGGAGCAACTTTGAGGACTTATCGCTCTATTGACGAGAGTCGATAAGTTAGAAGTGTTGCGTTTGGAGCAACTTTGAGGACTTATCGCTCTATTGACGAGAGTCGATAAGTTAGAAGTGTTGCGTTTGGAGCAACTTTGAGGACTTATCGCTCTATTGACGAGAGTCGATAAGTTAGAAGTGTTGCGTTTGGAGCAACTTTGAGGACTTATCGCTCTATTGACGAGAGTCGATAAGTTAGAAGTGTTGCGATAATTGTTATCGTGTAACAGAATCCCAATTGCAGCTGTAGGGGTTCAGAGGAACAGGATCACCCCCTGCGTTTGGGGCCTTCGAATTGAATTGTGGATATTGTGCGCTTGAACGCACCTCCAGATTATTGCGTTTGGCTTCCACTATACGTTTTCCAAACGCAAGGCTTTGTCTTGCGTCTTATCAGAAGCCCAAACGGCTGTAATGATGACGAAGAGATCTCCTTTAAGCGGGAGTCTTGGGACTCTGCACCGTCATAAATTATTTATAAATTGGGTTGATTAGTCATGTCAAGAGGCTTTAACGTTTAAGCTTCTTTCTTGAACTCCCAAACGAGTTTCTTCTCGTTATTTCTTCCACGATCTGATTTCGTCATCTGGCCATGGCTCCCAAGAGATCTCACGAACAGATGGCGGACATTCTTCCGCCGTCGAAGGATGCTTCTGGGTCCGCCTCCGGACCGTCGTCGACGCCTCCGACGCCTGGACATCGAAGTGAGTATCCCTGTCTTCTTCGTTTTAAGTATTCTTTGTCAATGGGTTTTCTTGACATTCTGAAGACGAATTCTGGTTGATGATGACGAATAAAATTCGTCTCTTCAATCTTGAGAAGAACTTGTATGCTTCTTGACCAAAGACTGTTCATCTCTTTGATCTTGGATGACAAGAGAAGTTCTTGTGTCCATTGTTGAACTCTCCTTGTTGAACACATGGAAAAGTTCCTGTGTTTATTGATAACAATTGTTTGTCTTAGATACGAACAACTGTTCATGTGTTCTTTGATCTTGAATGTGGAAGAAGGCTTCCGTGTTTATTGATAAGATGAAGGGATTAATCTCTTAATCTGGAACTCAGGCAGAAGTCCTGCGTTCATAGCTTTTGAACGCAGGTTTAACTTCCTTGCGTTCAGGCTGATCCTGACGCATGTTTAGATTTACTGCGTTTGCCTCCATCTATTTTATTAACTTTGCTTTGGCTCATATGCCAGGTGGGGCTTCTGCTGCTGAGCCCATTGTTGTATCTGATGATGAAGAAGAAGGAGTTCTCCCAGAGAACGCCCCTCTAATTACACCGCTTGCAATGGTTCCTCGTGGTAAAATGTACACCCCAGACCTTGAGAGTGTAACTTTCCTCACCAATCTCCTAGAGAACATGGTGAAGCAGGCACACTTCATCGCGGAGCAAGGATGGGCTCCATTTTCAGATTTTCTGGATTCGTTCTTTGATGTGATGGACTTGCTAGAACGCCTCAATCGCAGTTGGGCTGGTCACTGTGTCAGGAAGGTTCACTCGTTCAGACGTTCAGTGGAACTCATAGAAGAGCTGCAGAGCACTGACTTGGAGCCTGAGATAGAAAAGACTCTTCAGGCTTTGCGATCAGAAGCTGGCTCTGCTGCTCTCACCGCCGAAGAACTGAGAGCGAAGGCTGCCACAGAGGTCCGAGCTAAAAATGCTGCACGTATAGCTCAGGCTAGGGCCCATCTCGCGTCCTTTTCTCTTCGGGAACCACCTTTTTATATTCGATAACTTTTTAGTCTGTAATAACTTTTTGATACTCTCATGACAATTATGACTTTTGCCTGTGATGAATTGTGGACATCTCTTGAAATGATATGGTTTTTCTTGTGGTATGAAAACTTCTGTAAAGTTATTCTCTTGTGTCTGAATGGTTTGAACGCAGGCCCGTTGAGGACATCTGGCTTTGTCAAACAGGTTTGACCTCGACTTCAAGACTTGGATGATGGTCATAAGTCTGGTCTTTTAGAAAAACCTGATTTCTTCTAGTTTGTAGAATACCTCCTGGAGGTTGAAACGATCATGTTGCACGTTCATTGGTGTGAACGCAGTGTCAGATTCTGTAGCTGTAGGGCTTGAAACGCAGCTGTAGCCATGTTTTGAACGCAACCGGAGGACTTGCGTTCAGGTGGACTGAACGCAGGCTTTATCAAGGACGCATGGTTCATACAGGTCTGAACGCAGCTCTGAGATTTGAGCTGTGTTCAGACAAGTCTGACGCACTCCGACTTGTCACGGATCCCCTTTGTTGTTGTTTGGGGTAATTTCTGGAAGTTGAAATGACTACGCTGTGCGTTCGTTGGTGTAAACGCAGCATCAGGTTCTGCAGCTGTAGGTCTTGAAACGCAGCTGTAGACATGTTTTGAGTGTAGCCATAGGACTTGCGTTCAGGAGAGCTGAATGTAATCAAAATTGAGATCTTTTCTCGAAACAGATTATGCTGATAGCTATCTGAAAGACTTTGAAAAATTCTTTTATTAAAATGAACTTTAAATCGTCAGAGGTGTAGTGTTAACTTGACGACATACAAAGTAGAAGAACTTATTTGTTCAGACAAACATTTGATGAGCAACCCCCAGCTAAGCTCAAGAAACTTGTAGCTTACGGGTAATATTGCTTGAGAAATTTTCCATTAATTGGCATCATAAGTCTGTCGCCTTTCTTGTTGATGAGACGATAAGCTCCGTTGGAATAGACTGTCTCAACAACAAAGGGTCCTTCCCATTTGGGATTGAACTTCCCCTTGGTTTTGTGGGTCATTACCATGGGTCGTCGATTAGCCAGAACCAAATCGCCTTTCTTGAAAATCCGTTCCTTAACCTTTTTGTTGTAGGCTTTAGAAATACGGGCTTGATATAGTTCGATCTGTTGTTGAGCCTGAAGTCGTTTGTCGTCTAAGGCTTCAAGCTCTTGCAGACGTCGCTCGTGTTTCTCTTCATCTGTCAATCCGGTTGCGATAGCGACTCTTAATGAAGGAATTTGGATTTCTAATGGCAGTACGGCCTCACAGCCGTATACCAAAGAAAACGGCGTAGCTCTTGTAGGGGTCCTTACTGTTGTGCGGTAGGCCCACAAACATTCACCGAGTCTTTCGTCCCAATCTCGTCGGCTCTTAGAAACGAACTTTTTGAGGAGCTTCACGATAGTTTTGTTAAAAGCCTCTGCAAGGCCGTTTGCCGGCGGATAATATGCCGTGGATGCGACACTTTGGATGCGAAATTTATCACAGAATCTCTGAAATCCAAAGCTAACGAATTGTGTCCCGTTGTCATGAACTATTCGTCTCGGGACTCCAAAGCGATAGACGACATGATGTTTAATGAACTTGATCACATTCTTTGTCTTGACTTCTTTTAGCGGGATTGCCTCTGCCCACTTAGAGAAATAATCGGTTACGGCCAAAATGAACCGGTGTCCTTTAGAAGTTGGAGGAGAGATTGGTCCCACAATATCCATGCCCCACATTTCAAATGGCCAAGTTGCAGATGTAGGATGTAGATTACCCGGCGCTTGGTGGATAAAATCGCCATGAATTTGGCATTCGTGGCAATGTCTGGCGTAGTCCACCGCGTCTGCGAACATCTTCGGCCAATAATAACCAATTCGTCGAAGACGATCGCCTAACTTAGCTCCAGGCTGATGAGCTCCGCACATTCCGTCATGAGCTTCCTTAAGAGCTTCTTTTGCCTCCTTCCGGGAGAGACATCGAAGCAAAATTCCATCATGTGATCTACGATACAGGGTTTGAGAAACTGCATCGTAATAGAATTGGAGGGCCTTCCGTTTGATAGTGGCCGCTTCCTTGGGGTCATCGGGCAAAATTCCGTATATAGCATAATCGATGTACGGGAATCGCCAATCTCTAGCTTCTAATTCCATCGAGGTTGTGCAGACTTCTCCTATCGATGTCTCATCTGAGCTTTCCTCTGTAGGAATCTTGAAATAGTATAACTCGCGTCCTGCAACTGAGATAGTAGTCTCAGCCCCTGGGGGTAATGCTAATGAGGTAGCCAAGGAGGCTAATGCATCTGCATAAGCATTCTGAGCTCGCGGGATGTACTCAATAAAGAAACCCTCGAACTTCTTAGTTTGCTTTAGCACTGCGAAGTAGTACGGGATCAGATCTTCATGGCGTACTTCGTATTCCCCCCGGACTTGATTAACGATGAGCTGGGAGTCACCGTAAGCTTCAAGGCGCTGAACATTAAGTTCTTCCGCAAATTGCATTCCTAACAATAGGGCATTATATTCAGCTACATTGTTGGTGCAGGGTTTGATTAGGGAAAATCCTCTTGGTATTATGTGACCATTCGGGGAGACGAGTACCACCCCCACCCCCGCAGTGATTGCTCCATGAGGATTCGCTCTGGATGCCCCGTCGAAGAACAACTTCCACACCTGCGCGGTTTCTTGAGTAACGCAAGTCTCAGCAACTTCATCAGACAATTCCTCATACAACTTAGATGTTCCCGACACTGGATGGTCGGCTAAGAAGTCTGCCAATGCTTGACCCTTGACTGCCTTTTGCGGCATAAATTGCATATCTTATTGTGACAAGAGGATAGCCCATTTTGCAAGCCGGCAATTTAGGGACGATGGTTTGGTCATCAGAACT
>NW_017973705.1:0-9852 GCF_001876935.1 Asparagus officinalis
TTCTGGACATAGCTGGACATTCAACGACAATCCACACAACATAAAAGCAAACTTCTGAAGATTCACACAAGTATACCCATTAAGCCTCTAAATTTCAGTTGAAGATGCTGCCCTATCATAAAACTTTGAAAGGTAATATTTGCAGAAAATCAAGAAATCCACAACAAAAATGAGAGAGAAAATACAACAACCTAGACCACTAATCGAATTGCAAAACAACAATCAACCTGCATCATCCACCTATAATCAGATGTTCAACCACTTGCATCCCATACATATGACAGGAAACATGCAAGGACTCTTGTAGCTCCCATTGCTAACATCAGGGGTGCTTTCTATGCAAACTACAAACCTAATAGAGCTGAAGCAAGAATATTAGATGGACTCATTTCACCTGACAAAGAAAATGCATCATTGCCTCCATGCACCTTTAAGGAAGAGCCTGACTCGGATACACTATTTAGAGGGAAGATCACAATTTAAAACGTATAAGAATGACCAGTTATTCAAATAGTTGACTCTTTTTTCCCTCTTTTCATGCTTGTTGGGTGCGGATCAGTAGGATGTCTTTAGATGTTGACACTGCAGAGGGGTATATGGATCAATAACTGACCCATATTTGTGTTTATTGGCCTACTTCCTACTCGAACAATACCGTACAGAGAATTAAAAGGACCAAGGAAATCTGGCTGAATGTATATTACAGTGTAATGTATTGAAATACTTTAGCCTATCCAAAAAAAACCATAAATTTATGTCTAAACAGGTAAAAATATTCTCTTTAGCTGTGTGTATCAGATGGTTATGCTTCGCTAGTGGGTGCTTTTCCGTTGGTACCCATTTGCGAACATCGTGATATGCCACACGGTGAAACCGCTTTGCGCATATATCGCGTCCAAACGGTGGTGTTTTTGTACCCGTTATGGACAAGTTCCAAACGCGCGATTCAACCGTTTCGGCCGACTAGCTTCCAAAGGTTGACCCGTGTTGGCTACCGTTGGCGAAAAGTTATCCCCAATGCGCTTGAGCGCGAAACGGCGTGTATTTTCTCGTCCAAACGGTGATAACCGTTTGGGAGGGGGTTTTCCCAAACGGTTCCAACCGTTTGGGCAGGCCAATTTTGTACTAGTGTGATGAGTGCATTCGGTTAGATCAAACTGTGTGGAGTGCAATTCTACTTGCTCTCTCTCTCTCTCTCTCTTATGATGTAGGGTACCATGTAATTGAGGAGACAATCACACCTAGTGCGTGGAAGAAACACAAGGAGTTGTACATGGACCAGAATGCATCCACCTACTTGTACTAACTAGAAACAACAGTTGTATGGATTGCGGATGAAGGAAGGTACAACAATGTTGGAGCATCTAAGCAACTTTAACAAGATAGTGATTGAGTTAGTGGTGACAGGGCCAAAATTTAAAGATTATGACAAGCTATAATTTTTTGCATCTCCTTCTAGTAAGTTACAAATATTTGAAGACATCATTAACCATAGGCAATGTGACAATCACTATGGATGAGGAACAAAGAAAATTGACTTGTATTTCTTTGATTCCGATTACAACTTGATTACAAAAGAGAAGAGAACGAATTTGATTCTCTCCTTTGTTTAAAACTGGGTTCTTCTCGGTAGCGATGGAATGCCTCCTTCGATTGCTTGCGTCGAATTTGCTCTCCGTTGACGATCCGACCGTCTTCTATCTCTTGGGAACGATGAACTTCTGTGGAAAGTTTAATGTTTAACTCTTGAATGAGTTTAAGAACTCTGAACGAGTTAGAACTCTGTGAATAGAGTTGTTAGAACCGAACTTTCGGTTAATGATCAAGCTGTTATTCTGTTGTTGAAGAATCCTTTCAGATTTGATCTTCTGAGTTTGATTCAAAAATCTTATCTCCAAGGATTTCGCTGCTGCTGAATCTCCAAACCCGAGTGGTTTAGATCTTCTGAACCAGATCTGTGCTAACTCTTTTCTTTTCAAAAAGCCAGCCACCAGCCCTTAACTCAGTTGAGTTTGTTGAGTTTTATAGGGGGATAAGAGGTTGTAACTGACCCCTATATCCGCTCCTACGTGGGCGAAAATCCCTCAGAACGTGGGGAAACAGTTCTGAAACCGTTCGACTCGTGTTTGAACGACTCAAATGCCCAATCTGGCGTTCAGAACCCAACTTCGCCTCTTAGAATTGAGACGCGAGGTTGGGTGTTGGCTGAACATCATTGAACGCGAGGGTCGCTCGCGTTTTGGTTTGTTGTAACTTGGAAACACGGGGGTCGGTATTGGCTGGACCCCTACGAACGCGTGGGTGGCCTGGAAACGCGGGGGTCGCCTGCATTTCTAGAATTGTAACGCGGGGGTGACATCCGCGTTTCAGAAGGAGCTTTTTGACTTGTTACTTCTTCTGTGAAGCGTTGCGAGGACCGTTGTTCAGTAATCCTAGCTTTAGCTGTTGTGGGGTGTGAAAGTTGTCAGATTGTAACTTTCACTGTAGAATGTGAAGACTGTTGAATAGAGTTTTCATCAGTTATCGGAAGTATCGTTGAATTGTAACTCTTCTCGATCTATGTGAAAAGTCCTCTATTTGCCGCTTTCGATTGTCGATCCGAAAGCTATTTGATTGTAGCTTTCGTTGTGGGAGCTTGACGGGAATCAACATCCATAGTGTTTTGAAGATGAATATTTGCCCACAGCTCTCTACCAAGTAACTCACCAACTAAGTCCAACCTTTTATTTCTAAAATCATTACACTGCTCATCATCATCTCTAATAGTTGCTAATATAATATTAACCATGTTGTTGTCGCAGCCATCAAGATCAATCATCTCAGAAATGAGGTCGTGTTTGTGGCGATTGTAGGATTGCGGATGTAGTGATTAGAAAGTCGTCTGATTGTGACTTCCATTGTCGGAGCTTGATAGGGATCAGCTATCCGTTGTGATTTTTAGATAGCCTACAGAACCCCCTCCAAAGTTTTTGAAAGTTCGCAGTTGACTGGGACGAATTTTCAGAATATTTCGGATCCCAAAATTTAGTGGATTGATTGCTCCCCCCGTCTGATCGAGCCAGATGATTTCAATGTTGTTGATTGTAATCTATCTGTACTCCTCCAATAGACTCCCCAGTGGAGTCGTTGGTTTCTTCCCGGCATTGGTCGCCTTGATGATTGCTGTTAGCTCTTCTTTTACTTATCTGGGGCTGTGTCGTAGCCTCGGTAGCCAGGAAGTTGCTATCATAGCGGTCCAAACACAGAGATAATTTCTACCTTTGAGGATTGGAACGCGTGGGTGAGCCCAGCGTTGGGAAATTTGAACGCGAAGGTGAGCATCGCGTTTGGAAGCTCAACCAACTCGAACGCGAGGGTCGAGTTTGGGCGGGATTCTGGCCTCGAATCCCGTCCGTTACGATTCGACAGCTCATAGCTGTCTATAAATAGACCGCCAGAGGTCAAATCAAGAGTCATTCGACTCTTCTTGAAACTTTAACGAAAATGTTCGTTCTCTCCGGCGAAAACTATTCATCTCCTCTGACCAGATCTCATGGCCCCCAAGAAATCTTCCAAGCCCGACGTCGCTTCCAAGTCTGATGCTGCTGCGGCTCGAGGCAGCGCCGGCCAGCGGCGCTGCTGCTCAGGCGAATGTGCCACCCCAGCTCCCTTTGATTGGCGGTGAGTACGACCTCCATGGTCATTAAACTTGCTTCGGCGAGTTCTAATCATGAAATCAACGAGGAAACTCGTTTTAATAACGCGGGGCTAGACTCCGTCGTTTAATCTTTTTTGACGAGGGGTTCAATCTCCACGTCTCAGATTCTTAACGCGGGGGTCGACCTGCGCGTCTGAGATTTTTGATGCTAGGTTCGACCTTCGCGTCCAAGCTTATCTGACGCGGGGTTCGACCTTCGCGTCCAAGCTTATTTGACGCGATGTTCGACCTTCGCATCTGAGCTTATCTGACGCGATGTTCGACCTTCGCGTCTGAGCTTATCTGACGCGATGTTCGACCTTCGCGCCTGAGCTTATCTGACGCGGGGTTCGACCTTCACTTCTGATCTTGGCTGACGCGGGGTTCGACCTTCGCGTCTGATCTTGTCTGACGCGGGAGTCGACCTTCGCGTCTGAGCTTGTCTGACGCGGGAGTCGACCTTCGCGTCTGAGCTTTGATTTGGAGTTGTCTAACTTTTTTCGTCCTTTTGCAGTGTGCCATACCAATGAACCTCTTCTTTTTCGCCACCATTTTGGGCATGAAGGTAGTGCGGACATGAACATGACCTTCAGCTCGCGCCAAGAACTCCCAGTTTTCCGAATTAGGGAGAAGAGTCGCATAGAATTAATTACCCAAGCTTCTCCTGACACTCTTAGGACATTGGTTACGGACGCTCGACTTGAAAGCCCAAACCGTAAGCCAATAGTCAAACCTGGGTACCTCTTCGGGGACTTCGTTGACTTCGAAGCAAGCACTGCTTACGATGGGGACTATAAGTGGCTGCGGAAAGTTAGGGACCGCAACCTTTTCTTGCCCAATATGGAGAGGATGTTCCCCATATCTTATTTCCAGTGTGCTTCTGTCCCAAGGCGTATGGATTGGCCCCTGGTTAAGGATCAGGATGGGGTCGCCCTCGAAACTCTGACTTTTCACGGGGTCCGCACAGTTGATTATAACCGACAGGTGACTGCTTTACGGCTGGGTCTATTTGCCAAGGAATATCCACTCGGCGAAGTGCCCAGTCCGGTAACTACCTTCGTCAAGAGGTTTGTGGAAAAGAAAGGAGAATTCCCCGCGCAAGGATTCAGAACTCCTGGCTGGGTCCATTCTCCGGTGACGGGATGGTGGACCCAGATGACCAAGTTTGTCTTGAAAGAGTTGGAAGTCCCTCTTGCTCGCGCTGGATTGCAAGTTCCTGTACGGGCTACTCAGTTCGGGATTATCCAGAGCCACTTTCACTTCTTTTCCATACTGGAGAAGTATAATCCTGAGACTTGTACTTTCTTCACCCCTGTGGGGGAGTTAGGCTTTGCTCTTCACGAGATGCACGAAGTCTCGGGTCTTATTCTTGGGGACTTGCCATATGAAGAATTTGTTCCGGGATTAGCGGAACTTAAAATTTTAAAGAAGGCCAGCCCCGAAATTTATGCAACTCTTTGGGAAGTCATGTGTCACTTTCATATCTGCATGCAGCTGACGGGGGTCCGAGGGAGCGGTATTAAACAAGTGTCTTGGGCGGAATATTTATTCCATAACTTGACCACTAAGGGAGGCTCTGTGACCCGATTACCTGTCAGTACTTTGGAGGAAGTTCAGGCTCGAATTGACGACGCTACCTCCGACTACACCAACGAGGCCAAGGAAGATGTTTTCCCGGCTCATACGGAGTTTGAGAGTTTCCATTATCAAGCTCTGATTCCAATTTCTGATGCGGCGTTGCTGGCTGGATTCTTGATGATATGGCTCAAGCGTTGTGTCGTTCCTACCAGGCCGGTTGATGCCCTTGCTGTTGAGGTGGTCTACCCGGCTGTCCTTTTGGCACATGGGAGACCTGTGAGCCTCCTCAGCGCTATGGTGGGTTGTTTGCAATATGGACTGTGGGTGTTGACTTTAGAACTTCTCGGTGCTTCGGGGGTCAAAGCTACTAGGAAGAAAGCTGGGAAAGCTCCTCAACCACGTGTACCAGTGCCGTATACATATCTAATGGCCTGGTTCATGTTGCATTGCCCTTCATTGATGACGGGAATACATGAGGGCGATGATGCTTATATTCCCTTTGTACAGAGACTGGAGTCGGCCACGTGGACTAATTCTTATATAGTCAGGGCTCGACAACTTCTATCCCGGAAGGACAATTACCGGATTTTCTGTTGCGCTTCGAATTTTGACGGAGCTGACGTGCAGGATGCCCGCCTCATGGACTTGCTTTTCGAAGGCTCATCTTCTTTGGAAGAGGGTACATTCAGCTGGCTTCTTATGATCAGGTTGGGTTACTTGGTCTACCGCTTGCGGGAGAAGTGCATAATCGAGCCTTACATGCCTTCTCGGTTTGCCAGACAGTTTGGATATGACCAACTCTACGTTGGCAATCCTAACCCAGCGTTAGCTCAGATTGGGAATTTGTATGAAGGAGCTCGTGCATGGTACTTCTTCTCCGCCGAGGGAACCCATGCGCAATTCACCTTACCCAACTCACCACCTAGCTGCTCTACTATTATGGATTTCCTCCAGTGGTTTGCTGAAGTTTCTCAGGTCCCAGAATATGACGTTTATACTTCATGTATATGCGAGATTCGAGAATTATATCGTTCACGAAGCGGTTCTGCGAGTACTCGTCTGCCAGGGATGGAAGAGTACCTATCTTGTGAATAGGAAGCGACCGGAGCCGTTGAAGCTCCTCAGGACTTGTCTACCATAGAACCTTCTGAGGAAGAGGTTCCTACGGGGATTGAAGAGGGAAGGCCAATTGATGATTCTCCCAAAGAAGAGACAACTGAGGAGATTCCTGCAGAAGAGCCTGTTCCTAAACCTCGTTCTTTAAGATCGGGTAAGAAGGCTCTTTCTGCTGCTGAGCAAGGCGAATATGACAGGAGAATTCGCAAGCGAATACCTGTTATGGCCAAGAATTCTAAAAAGGCCAAGTTAATGGGGGATGCGATGAAGTCTGCGCTCGTTGAGCGTTTCATTGATGGAGAGGACGACGTGCCCCAACCAACCCCTTCTTTCCTTGAGGATGCTAGAGCTAGAGAGATATCGCCCGTTGAGGGTTCTGAATCCGCTTCTCTTTCTCTTTCGCGAGACGAAAGTGCACGCAAGGACCCTTCTTCCGAAGTTGCTCCATCACTTGTTCAGGATGAACTTACGGGTCCGATCTATCCAACTATTCCTCCTCCACGCTCAAGGGCTCTGAAGAAATCCAATGAGGAACTAGAACATTAGATGCAGACAATTGTTAATATTGTCAGTGTTGAAGGAGCTACTTTTGAAGATTGTGAACCCATCTTGACCCAGTGTTTGGATGATGTCAAGGCTAAAGGGGATGCATCATGGACTGAGCACTGTTAGGGAGGAGTCGCTCTCTTAAAGGCAGAATTAGCAACTTTCCGGGAGCTGCAGCGCACCAATTTAGACTCTGAAGTGGAGCCGGCTCTTTCCTTGGCGATAATCTCCAGAGCACATCACCCAGGGACTCTTCGCAAGGACTTGTCCGACAAAAAGGCCCGCATATCAGCTTTAAGGAAGCGGCACTCTGCAGCATATGCTAAAATCAAAAGTGTTGTTTCTGATATCCGCGGTATTGAAAAGACTATCGTTCGATTAGAGGCCGAATTGGACCAGAAGAAAGCCCAATTGGCCCACTATGAGGATGTCAGAAAAAAGCTTGAGCATCAAAGTGGCCAAATTTATACAGATTTTTGTCGTACGCTCCACGCGGCTGAGCGGATTCGCAAAGACATTGTTGCTCCCCCTCCAATTGAAGCAGAGCTCAGAAAGGAGATCGAGGAACAAGTCCGAGCAGCTCACTGGGAGAAACTTTCTGCCTTCAAGTCTAGGCTAAAAACCCTCAAGTTGATGAGGCCTGATGTTTAGATCTTGTTCCGTCCTTGGCTAAGGAATTTTGTATCTTTTTCATTTTGTTTGTCATCATTTTGTGTTTAGACTAACAACATTGAATAAAAATGATATCATTTTGCCTTTTATCGTCTCTTTTGCTGAAATCTGGCTTAAAACAATGGAGAATAATGCTAACACTATTGAAATTCTCTTTATCATTTATTAGAATAATTCTAGCAAATTACAATCGTCAGAGGTGTAGTGTTAACATGACGAAATATAAGACAGAATTACACTATAAATAGGCAACCCCCAGCCTGATTTAGCTGGGGTTTAGGGGGCTACATAATTTACGGAAAGTATCTCTTGAGGAACTTCCCATTAATTGGCATCATGAGCCTATCTCCTTCTTGGTTGATGAGGCGGTATGCTCCGTTCGAATAGACAGATTCTATTACGAAGGGCCCTTCCCATTTAGGATTGAACTTCCCTTTGGTTTTGTGTGTCATCACCATGGGTCGTCTGTTGGCTAAAACTAAATCGCCTTTCTTGAAAATCCGTTCCTTAACCTTTTTGTTGTAGGCTTTGGAAATACGGGCTTGATACAACTCGATCTGTTGCTGAGCTTGAAGTCGTCTGTTGTCTAAGGCTTCAAGTTCTTGCAGACGTCTTTCTTCTTCTGTTAGTCCAGTTGTGATAGCGACTCTCAGAGAAGGAATCTGGATTTCCAATGGCAATACAGCCTCGCATCCGTATACTAGAGAGAACGGTGTAGCTCTTGTAGAAGTCCTTACTGTCGTGCGGTAAGCCCACAGACATTCGCCAAGTCTTTCATCCCAATCGCGCCGGCTTTTGGAAACAAACTTTTTGAGAAGCTTCACTATGGTTTTGTTAAAAGCTTCTGCAAGACCATTTGCTGGCGGATAATATGCCGTGGATGCAACACTTTGGATTCTGAATTTGTCACAAAATCTCTGGAATCCAAAGCTGACGAATTGTGTCTCGTTGTCATGAATTATTCACCTCGGGACTCCAAAACGATAGATGACGTGATGTTTGATGAACTTGATCACATTCGAAGTCTTGACTTCCTTCAGCGGGATAGCCTCCGGTGTCCTTTGGATGTCGGAGGGGAAATCGGTCCGACGATATCCATACCCCACATCTCGAATGGCCAAGTTGCTGATGTGGGGTGTAAGTTCCCTGGCGCTTGGTGGATGAAGTCTCCATGAATTTGGCACGCGTGACAACGTTTAGCATAGTCAACCGCGTCTGAAAACATCTTCGGCCAATAATAGCCGATTTGTCGGAGGCAATCTCCTAATTTAGCTCCAGGCTGATGAGCTCCGCACATTCCGTCGTGAGCTTCCTTGAGGGCCTCTTTCGCTTCTTTCCGAGAGAGGCATCGAAGCAAAACTCCATCATATGATTTGCGATACAGGACTTGAGAAACTGCATCGTAATAGAATCGGAGGGCCTTTCTTTTGATAGAGGCCGCTTCCTTAGGGTCATCGGGCAGGATCCCGTATAGGACATAGTCGATGTACGGGAATCTCCAATCTCTAGACTCAAATTCCATGGAGGTTGTACAGACTTCTCCTGTCGGTGTCTCGTCTGAGTTTTCTTCCATAGGAATTTTGGAAAAGTATAATTTCCGTCCCGCGACTGGAATCGTTGTTTTAGTCTTCGGTGGCAATGCTAATGAGGTTGCTAAGGAGGCTAAAGCATCTGCATACGCATTCTGAGCTCGTGGTACATATTCGATAAAGAAACCTTCGAACTTTTGAGCTTGCTTTAGCACTGCGAAGTAGTACGGGATTAGATCTTCGTGATGTACTTCGTATTCCCCTCGGACTTGGTTAACGATGAGCTAAGAGTCACCGTAAGCCTCGAGGTGCTGAATATTAAGTTCTTCAGCTAACTGCATTCCTAATAGCAGAGCATTATACTCGGCTACATTGTTGGTGCAGGGTTCGATTAAGGAAAATCCTCTTGGGATTACGTGGCCGTTCGGAGAGATTAGCACTACTCCCACTCCCGCGGTAATTGCTCCATGAGGGTTTGCTCTTGATGCACCATCGAAGAATAACTCCCACACTTGCGTAGCTTCTTGAGTAGCGCAAGCTTCGGCGACTTCGTCGGGCAATTCTTCATACAACTTAGACGTTCCTGATACTGGATGATCGGCTAAGAAGTCTGCCAGTGCTTGATATTTGACCGCCTTTTGAGGCATGAACTGCATGTCGTATTGTGATAAGAGAATGGCCCACTTTGCGAGCCGGCAATTCAGAGATGATGGTTTCGTCATCAGCACTCTCAAG
>NW_017973706.1:0-8584 GCF_001876935.1 Asparagus officinalis
AAAAAGGGGGGGCCGGCCCTAGGGTAAAGAAAAAGAAAAGAAAAAGACCCCCTTTATATAAGGTGGACCTGGTTGAACCAAACCGAACCGAACCGGACCGGACCCAGTTCGATCCAAAATCCAAATTGAAGCCGAACCGAGCATCGAAACGACTTCAAATCGAGCGACGGTTCAGTCCATCATTCACTCACCCCTCTCCCATTTGTTCGGAGGAGTTGGAGGATTTTTTAAGCCAATTTACTGCCTTTTTTGGCTCATTTTAAGCCGGTTCAGCTCATTTAGGCACAAAAACACTCCGAAAAGTATACGAGTATAAACTGCTTCTTAATACTCCAATAAGGTATATGAGTATAAACTATTCCCTATTTTTGGTTTGAGAAGTTCCTGGAGAATATGTTTTTATAAATATTCTTAAGGATAACTCAACAACACAACGCCGGACAACGCGTCGCAAAAGTTCCTGGAGAATATTGTTTATAAATATTCTTAAGGATAACTCAACCACACTACGCCGGACAACGCGTTGTGCATAAAGACTCGACGCCACAATCAATGGTCAGCTCAAAGGAATCGACTTCAAGTTCAGAAAATTCCGACAAACGGTCAGACAATAAATGCAGCACCGGAACTCTTACAGACTTTCGACAAAGCACCGAAAAGCCTGGAGAATTGAAGGAGTCAAGAACAGAAGCCATTCCGAGGTCCCGTTATACCGACTGAAGGTAGGGACAATCATATCCAAAGTATCCCAGACTCTTCTATAAAAGAACGAGACTGAAATACTTTGGAGGGGGTATCTGTAGGCATATAAAATTGCTTATAGGTCCCCTAGCATAGCTCGGCACAAACCGACGAACCAACGAGGCGACGAGATCGACGAATCGCACAGAAGCGACAGAATGCATCCATACGCGTTCGGAATCAAGCCAAGTGTTAAAGAATCAACGAGTCATCCAACCGGGAACAGACTCGGACGAATCACGATCGAATCAAGATCAGTTTCGGACTCGAACTCAGAAGCGGATTTACTGCCAAATCAGGAATCCAACTTACTGCCAAATCAGATCATCAAATCAGAGTCTCAGATCAACCGAAACACGGACAAACGAGACAACGGAAAACGACTCGAAAAAGTCGGAAAACACCGCCCGCGGGGGCTCGGCCAAAGCCGAGCCACCCCAAGGTGGCTCGGCCTCAGCCGAGCCACCTTGAGGTGGCTCGGCCAAAGCCGAGCCACCTTGGGGTGGCTCGGCCAAGGCCGAGCCACCCTAGGGTGGCTCGGTGGCCGAGCCACCTCAGGGTGGCTCGGCCAAGGCCGAGCCACCCTGGCCGACAGTGGCCCGAGGTGGCCGACAGTGGCCAGAGGTGGCCGACGATTCCCTTTTTGCAGCCACTGTCCTGAGAGCCTATAAATAGGCCTAGAGATGTTCATTTTCGGAGGTCGAACTTTCAAGAGCCGAAACTCTGCCGGATTGAAGAGTGAACTCGGAGCTTGAAGACCAGAAGACTTGCACCATTCAGATCTGATCCTCGGCGACCATCCACGTCAGAAAAGGCAGGATCTCGAGAGGAAGAAAGAACAGATCTGAGATCTACACGAGGCTACACTCCAGATCTAAGCTTGGTCTTAGATCTCGAGATCCGAGCGATTATTCCCTTGGTGGATTAATCCCTCCCGGCTATTATTCCCTTCGTGGAATAATACCCGCATACTCGTGTAGATCCGACCGGATCTAGATCGCGCGGTGGTCCACGGATTAACCCCGGCGCAGGCAAAGAACCCACCAAAGCGAGCGACCGCAAAACAGGAGCTCGTGATTTGTTCACAGAGGAGAGTTGTAATTTTTCTTTATTTTCTTTGATTTAGTTGTAACCGGATCTATAAAAGACCGGATCTTTTGTAACTCGAAAAGTTGTAACTCAAGATGACAATTATCTCATTAATGAAGAAAGCAACGGTTTTCCACGCGAACATCTTGTAGGTTAAATCTCATATTTAACTCCTATACATGAAAGAAAGCATTAAATCAAAATAAAAATCATATTTTTATTCTTTAAATAAAACTCCAGATCTGGGTTTTTATCAAAAACTCGTTGGTGAGGTTTTCAAATCTGAAACACATGATTTCTAGCATTCATCCTAATAAGAGCATTAATTTATACTTGAAAATAAGTCTTAGGCTCAATAAAACTCATGAAAAACGTTTGTAAACTTTTAAAAAACATGGGAGAGGATTGGGCGAGATGTTACTCGCCTGAGGGGGGATTGTAGAACTCCTGAACACACGTGAGCATGCTCCTCCTTCGATAGAATCGCTCCAAATCCCGCTGAAACCCTTCGAGACTCCTCAAAAATCACCAAGAACGGATCTAGGGTTTGAGAGAGAAGGGGGGGCTGCTAGGGTTTGTAAAACAGAAGAAAAGAGGTGATTTTCGTGATATATCATGTATATATATAGCAGCAAACCCGAAACCCGAAACCCGAAACCCGAAACTGGAAATTCAGTCTGACTAGGAACATTCTCTTCGGTATTTTGGCTATAACTTTCTCATACGATCTCGGAATAAGGTGATCTAAGATTTTTTAGAAATCTCTTGAAAATACCTACAACTTTGGTATTATACACTTTTCCAGATTCTTAATAAATCAGTGTGAAAAATATAGAAACTCTCAACTGGTCAAAATTCCCAGATTCTCACTCTTGGCCTTTGTGCATGATTTGTGTATATGTACTCACATATATACATTGAATTGATCTCAAATCAATTCCTAGCATACTCAAACATCATAATATATGATTTATAAATGTATAACATATTTATTATTATTTATCATAAAATATTTAAATTTTTTCGGGGTTTTACATTCTTCCCCCCTTAAAGGAATTTCGTCCTCGAAATTCAAAAATCATACTTAAGCAATTAATAATACTAGAGAAGCACGTAGAGGGTCTAATTCAACCCGCAACCATAAACATAAACATCTTAGAATATTTACTCTTGATAAGCATACATGGATATTTATATTTAACTGTCCAGGATGACTATATTCCCACTCAACCCTTAATCGAATGGAACTAGTACGTCGGGCGAAAAATCCAAACAAGGAACCCCCTATATATATACCATGTGTTCCAAAAGATTAAGAATTAAGCGGAAATATCCTCATTCTAGCGTTAAATCTAAATATAACCACACAAATAATCGCACATATAAATCAATCAACTTCCTCAATAGGTGTAGGATGTCGCGCGGCATAACATCTTCGCGCTCCCGAAAATCATCTTCGATGTCTACACTTAACCATCAAAAATGTAAATACCCCCACTTAACCCCTAATTAAATGGAACAAGTACATCGAGCGGAAAATCCAAACAAGGAACCCCTCATATATATACCATATGTTCCAAGTACTTAGGAGATAAGTGTTAATACCCTCATTTTAGTGTTAAGTATAAACATCACCATACAGGTAACCATAAGCCATAAACAAGTCATACAAAAATTTAATTTACTTGATCAAACAATTGTGGGTAGTCGCTATGTATATCCTCCTTGCGCTCCCGAGAAACCTCCTCAACTCCTTTCCGGTTCCACTGAATTTTCACCAAGGAAAAAAAATATCTTGTTTCTAAATTTCTTATCTTCTCTAGCAAGTATACAAACTGAGATTTCAATCGTAGTCAAATCATCCTGAAGCTAAATCTCTGATGCGTTCAACACTCACTTCTGCTCTTATCATGAAATTGCTTCTTGAAAATTAAAACATGGATTACTTTATGTACACTAGACATCGGTGCTGGAAAGTCTAGTCCATATGAAATAGCTCCAATAAGCTCCAAAATCCGAAACGGTCCAATATATCTCAGCTCACGCTTTCTCCGCCTTCCGAATCGCTGAACGTCTTTCATAAACGATACTTTCAACATAACTAACTCTTCAAATCTAAAACTCTAAATGTCCTCATCTCTTATCTGCATAGCTCTTTTGCTGACTCTGAGCGGCTAGAATATGTTCTCTGCTCAATGTTACTTTCTCAGTAATCTGTCTCATAAGCTCTGGCCCAATCATTAAACTATCCTCCGGCTCTACCCAACATATAGTTGATCTGCAATGCCTCCCGTACGATGCTTCATACGGGGCCACACTAATTATCGCTTGATAACTGTTGTTATAAGTGAACTCTATTAGTAGAATATGATTCCTTCCATCTACTTTGAAAGTCAATGACATAAGCCCGCAACATGTCCTCCAACATCTGATTTACTCTTTTCGTCTGACCATCCGTCTGTGGGTAAAATACACTACTGTAAGATAAATCTGCTGTCAAGTGAATCTTAGAAACTCTTCCAAAAGTGCGGAGTGAATACTGAATCTTAATCCGATACAATCGTGTCTGAAACTCCATGAAGTCAACTATCTCCCCAACAAATATCCTCGCATATGCCTCGGCGGTATAAGTAGTCCTCACTGGAATGAAATGCGCTGACTTTATTAGTCTATCCATTATCACCCAAACAAAATTATTTTCTTTCTTCGACTTCGGCAACCCTACAATAAAGTTCATAAAAATATCCGCCCACTTCTGTTCCGAAATGGGTAAAGACCGAAGTGTTCCTACCGGTCTCTGATGTTCCACCTTCACTTGCTGACAGGTACGACACTTAGCTATATACTCTGGAATCTTCCTATGCCTATCACTCCACCAAAAGTGTCTCTTTAAGTCCTTGTACATCTTAGTTGTTCCTAGATGTACTAAATCGCGATTTCATAGTCCTCAATAAACTCAATTCACCGTTGTTGTCTCTGGTTGAGTTCCTTCTGGAAGAAAAGATACTTCAAACTCTGGTGGTCGATGAACAACTCAAATTACACTCCATACAAATAATGTCTCGTGACTTCAGTGCAAATATCACTGCTGCTAACACCAAATCATGAGTGGGGTAGTTCTGCTCGTGCACCCTAAATTGTCATGAAATATATGCTTCTATCCTCTGAGTCTGCATCAAGATGCCTCCTAAACATGCCAATGATGCATCTGTGTAAACAACGTATGTCCTGTCGCTGCTCGGAATAGTCAAAACCGACGCTGTAGTCAACTTAGTCTTTAAAGTATCAAAGGCCTTCTGGCACTCCGTGTTCTAAATGAACTGTACACCCTTCTTCGTAAGGCGTGTAAGTGGAGCCGAAATCTTCAAGAAGTCTAGGATGAACTACCTGTAATAACCGGCTAACCCAAAAAAGCTTCAAATCCCTGTCACCATCTTCGACGATTCCAAATCAAGAACTACTATAACCTTAGCCAGATCCACTAATATGTCCTTTCTACTGATGACGTGGCCGAGAAATTCTGACTCCTGAAAGTCAAAACTCGCACTTGCTGAATTTGGCATAGAACTGATGCTCCTGTAGAGTCTGCAAAGCTAACCTTAAATGCTACTCGTGTTCTGCCTCCGATCTCGAATATATGAGAATATCATCGATAAGGACAATCACAAACTGGTCTAAGAAGGGACGAAGAACTCAGTTCATCAAATCCATGAATACCACGGGTGCATTAGTCAACCCAAATGGCATGACCAGAAACTCGAAAGATTCATATTGAATCAGGAAAAACGGCTTTGGGAAAATTCATCTCCCGAACTCGAAACTACAATAACTCAAATCAAAGATCAATCTTTGAGAAAAATATAGCGCTTCCCACAGCTGATCGAACAAGTCAAAAATCCTAACAAATCCGAACAGTGAACTTGTTCATATCATAAAAATCTACACATAATCATAGGTTACCGTCCTCATTCTCCCGAAGAGGATCAGCATTCCCATAAATAAAAGATACTCTAGTGAGTAATACTCTAAGAAAATAACTTATTTATCTAACTCTATCTGTAGCTCCCTCACCTTAGCAGGTGTCATACGATAGGGTGCTCGGGATATCGGTACTGTGCTCGGCTACAACTCGATGTAGGAACCAACCTCTCTCACTGGAGGAAATCTAGGTATGTCCTGAAAGACATCCTGATAATCTGAGACAACTCCGGTCTCACACAAATCAGTACTCCGATCCCTCAGCATTACCTACTCGACGTACACCAGAAATGACTCTACATTTCGATCACCCTGTGAGGTTGCTACTCACAAGCTGACTGTTTCAGTAAAACAGTCGATACTAATATAGTATGATGATAGCTAATCTATACCAAGAAAAGAAAAAAAAATGTTGAAATTTGACATCAGCAACACGATCAACTCGATGACTAACTCAGACTCATCTAGTCTGATGACACATCTCCTACGGATAGAAGGGACACTCCTTCTAGAGGAGTAAAGACTGACAACGAAATAACTATGGAATGTGCTACAAGCTGAAACCTATCAACGAAGGTATGAAAGATAAGAAGTAAGCAAATTTCCTAACTCAAACTAGATTCGAGCTAAAAAGGAAATTACGAAGAAAGCTCCGCTCGTACCCTGATCATGCGGTACTACTGAATAGACTCTACTGGCTAACGCAAATCTCCTGGGTGATGCAAATATGGCCTGCTGACCCTTAATCCTCGGATTAACAAGTAATGCCTCATTTTCCACACTGCTGGTTGTAATTACGACTCTGAGACTGTCGTCCGTGACCTCTATCTTGCTGGCTCCCTGCTGGTGTACTGCGATAATTCTTTCGCTCTTTGTTCGATCTTGTTGTAGTTGTAACATGTACTCCGAATTTTGTGCTACTTCGGTACTCTCGAATCATATTATTCTCCTTTCTTATATTATCCTTGTTGCTGGGTTAAAATCCTTCTCCCGCTGCTAGGATTCTCTTGTCATTGTCATTTTTACTATTATGGTTTTAATTTCTTCCTTCACTACGGGTATATCTCCTTGGATGAAATCTAGGTATGTCCTGAAAGACATCCTGATACTCTGAGACAACTCCGGTCTCACACAAATCAGTACTCCGATCCCTCAGCATTACCTACTCGACGTATACCAGAAATGACTCTACATTTCGATCACCCTGTGAGGTTGCTACTCACAAGCTGACTGTTTCAGTAAAACAGTCGATACTAATATAGTATGATGATAGCTAATCTATACCAAGAAAAGAAAAAAAAATGTTGAAATTTGACATCAGCAACACGATCAACTCGATGACTAACTCAGACTCATCTAGTCTGATGACACATCTCCTACGGATAGAAGGGACACTCCTTCTAGAGGAGTAAAGACTGACAACGAAATAACTATGGAATGTGCTACAAGCTGAAACCTATCAACGAAGGTATGAAAGATAAGAAGTAAGCAAATTTCCTAACTCAAACTAGATCCGAGCTGAAAAGGAAATTACGAAGAAAGCTCCGCTCGTACCCTGATCATGCGGTACTACTGAATAGACTCTACTGGCTAACGCAAATCTCCTGGGTGATGCAAATATGGCCTGCTGACCCTTAATCCTCGGATTAACAAGTAATGCCTCATTTTCCACACTGCTGGTTGTAATTACGACTCTGAGACTGTCGTCCGTGACCTCTATCTTGCTGGCTCCCTGCTGGTGTACTGCGATAATTCTTTCGCTCTTTGTTCGATCTTGTTGTAGTTGTAACATGTACTCCGAATTTTGTGCTACTTCGGCGCTCTCGAATCATATTGTGCTCCTTTCTTATATTGTCCTTGTTACTGGGTTAAAATCATTCTTCCGTTGCTAGGATTCTCTTGTAATTGTCATTTTTACTATTCTGGTTTTAATTTCATCCTTCACTATGGGTATATCTCCCTGCTTTACTTAGACTAGTTTTAACTGCTTGTTGAAGTAGTGACTAAAATTCTCCCAAATAGATGATAATTGCTACCCGTCAAAAATCCGGATGTTGTATCTACCCTCTAGCGATGTCCTTAGTACTGAATACATCTAGCTTCTACATGGTACTAAGTCGTCGTTAAAGAAATTTTCACATACTCCTTCCCTTATAGGTGGTAAATGAAGTTGGTGCGCCTTGAAACTCTGGTGCTCTTATTGTATGACATCTTTTTTTTTTATTCTTTCAGAGTTAAACCTCCTGCTCTGCGGCTCTATAAACAGCTGATTGTGATGGTGGTGCCTTCATAAGTATTGCTTCTTTACTTTCACGACGGGTACAACCGGTGATGGAACTCCTGAAAGTGGTACCGTTGACGGTAACGGATACACTTCTAGCTTCTCGAGTGTTGTAAGATCTTGTTGCTAACGGTGCCATGAAATCGATCAAATACTATGGAGCCTGCTACGGCTCAGCTCTGTATGCCCAGCTCTCCAGGTAGTTTTACCTCGACCACATCCTCGTTTCGATATTTATAATATCAAAAGGAGAGCTTAATTATCACAGTAAGTGAGATAATATATATATATATATATATATCGTATCACAATACGAATTCATAACACATAGTATTCACGCAAATACCACGGCTCAGCTCTGTATGCCCAGCTCTCCAGGTAGTTTTACCTCGACCACATCCTCGTTTCGATATTTATAATATCAAAAGGAGAGCTTAATTATCACAGTAAGTGAGATAATATATATATATATATATATATATATATATATATATA
>NW_017973706.1:11160-13569 GCF_001876935.1 Asparagus officinalis
GTGAACAATCTGGCGACCACAGTGGGAGCCACCGATCTCGCTGCCGAGATCGTCACGTCGCAGCCGCGGATTCCGATCCCGGTCGAGGAGGAGGTCGAGTACAAATTCGACCAGGCCATGTTCGAGGAGTACCTTTCGTCCTCGTCCGGATCAACCTCCCCCCGCAAGTCCAAGAAGCTCTCCTCCAGGAGAAAAGCTCGTTGGTTCGAAGAAGTTCAGAATACCAACGGCGCTCTCACCCCAGCTGACGCCAAAGTTGCGTCAGGTGAAGTTCCACCGACCTCCAACGAGGTCAAACCTATTCTTGTCAACGCTTCTACTGTTGAGGGCGTTGTGACTCTCTCAAAGAGAGCCCGCCAGAGGCGACGTCAGCGCCTTGCGCGACAACTCGCTAAGGCGATGGAGTCTACGGACGGAGTCCGCTACAACGCGGATCTGACGAATAGGAGAGGCAAACAGCCTCAACAACTGAAGAATGGCGGTTCCTCCAAGCCGCCGACGAATGAATGGATCCGGGTCAAACGGAACCGTTCGATACTCGAAGAGCGGATTCACAAACGCCGCGCATTACTTGCACAAGCAAGAATCCTCGTGCAGAAGGTAGAGGAATTGAAGAAAGAAAGAGTGGCCAAGAAGCCGCCATCAACCCGCCAAGTGTGGAGGCCGAAGCAGCCTCCAACCAAAGTTCAACCTCCGGTGAATCAACCAAAGTCGCCGGTAATCCCAATAGCTTCTACGGGAAATCATGCAGAGTCATCCCGAAAGAAGAAGCCAGTTTTGGAGCGTCTCGGTCCACTTCCTGATGAGCGAGTCAAGGCTCCAGTTCAAGAGCGTTTGGGCCCGATAAAGAAGCCCCGAACGACACAACATGCTGGGGGTCGCCGTTACCCTCAACATGACAAAGAGACCAGGGCAGCTACGCGCACCAACTTGCGCATTGCAGTCCAGGAGCCCGCCGAGAACTCACGCCCAAAAAGGCATGTTTCGAGGCGTGTAACTTTCGAAAACCCTAAGAAAGTAATTCCCCCTCAGAAGGAAACGTTATCGTCTGATGGCGATAGCGTTATACCTGAGAAGTCGTGCCAACACACGATAGGTTACTCTGATCGTCAAACAGACGAGTTGTACTATCGTGCTGGGGGTACGAATAAAACCAGGAAAAGGTGTCCTCAAAAACAGGAAACTCAGTGCCCCTGTTCCAAACTCATTCGGGCAGTATTGTCTGAATGCAGCTGCATCAAGGCGGTCCCTGAACGAGTTTCGGTTTTCAAAAGGCTCAATACCGAAACGCCGAAGACAAGGCCTAGGCGTTTCCGACGAAGAAGAACGGTGGTTGAAGAGAGAGAATTTCCGAGGGTCACCACCAACATGACCAGCAGAGGGACATCGGCGCGAGATAATCTCGAGTCAATTTGGAAAGCATCCCGGCCTAGAACCCATCTACAGTCCGGAACCATCAAGCGAGCAACCTATGGTAGGGTTCGAACAAGGCTCCCCTCAGAAGATGAAGAATCTGATGCCGGCTCCACGGTCGCATTAGATAATACAGTATCCAGCGAGGGACAGCCCCACGAGGCATTTATGATAAGTGCGGAGCAAGTGGCCAAAATGCTTGAAGACGCCTTAGCCAAGCAGCAGGAAACCTTCAGGTTTGAAATGCAGATGGCCATGCAAAACATGAGAGAAATGCATGACCAACAAATCCAGGCATTGACGAACCGGCAAGGCGAGCCAAGTCGTCGTAACCCGGTTAATCTGGAAGATGACGACACAAATGCGAATGAAACGCATAATGCCAATAATGCTCCCGTCAATGCAGGGGGTGGTAATGAGAATGTCAATGCAGACTCAGGTGAAAACTTAAAAATTAAAAATCTTGAGAGCAAAATCAATACATTGATTTCCGCTCAAGAGATGAAAAAGACGGGCATCCCTTGTCCATACCCAAGAGAGTGGGAATCAATCCCATATCCGGCGAAGTTCAACTTAATCAACTTCACGCCATTTAATGGGATGGGTTCCCCCACTCAACATTTGATTTATTTCAAATCGCACTTGGGGGTAATCTCCGGCAATGAGCCTCTGATGGTGCGGTCATTCGTCGGCACTCTTCGCGGAGCCACCTTCGATTGGTATCGCCGCCTCAAGCCAGGTAGCGTGAATAGTTGGGATGACATGGAGACCAAATTCCTCGCCAACTTCTTCAACGACGACACAGAGATATCCATTGGGTCGTTGCTGGATGAGAAACAGAAAGACAGAGAATTGGTTGACACCTTCGTCAAGAGGTTCGGGAAAAAGGCGATGAACTGCCGGGACCCGATCACTGAAGAGTTTATTCTCCAGACTTGCCACAACAACCTCGCCCTGGACGTGTTGGAAGCAATGGGGACAGCACCGTCCAAGACA
>NW_017973707.1:0-4203 GCF_001876935.1 Asparagus officinalis
GTCGAGCTCCTCCTCCGCCTTCAACCTCCTCCTCCGCGATCTGGCCTTCAACCTAGGTTGGACCTCTTTTAATTTTCAGGTGCGTTTTTAATGTTTTGGTGCCTTCAATTCGAATTAGTTAATTAACTTCGTCCTTCAATTATTTTTCAGTTAATTAAATTCGAATCAGGCAATATATACATTAAGGAGCTGTTTCCTTAGAAAGTTTTTTTTAATTTTAAATTTTGGACCATTCAGTCCAAAATCAAATCCGAGACCATTGTAGCTATCAGAATTCTACAAAATCAATAACTTTGGAGGTTTTTGCTTTTAATTATTTGGTTGGATGGAAATTAAATTAGATAAAAAAGTTGAAACTAAAGACTCATTTTTCTCTCTGCTACTAAAATGCGCTAGTGAAGACGGGAATTTTTACATTTCAGGAAACAGGCTTCAGGAAGATTTTTGGCTCCTTTCTCTCCCGATTGAGAGGGTATGCAAGTTACTTATATCAAACCAATGCATAACAAAAAAGTTATGGTTGTTGTTTTACTTTATGTCCGACAAGTACTATGTCCGTGCTTGCATGGATTGTTTTGATATCTTTGGTTTATATTTGTTGATTTATACACATTCAAATGCGTTAAGCTACACTAGTATACACATTCAAATGCGCATCATAGTGTTTACTGTTTAGCATTATTACCGTTAGCTGCAAATATATATATAAGCATGTTTGTTCTTGTGATTTTTTTGACTGTCCTCTTAAGATGATTTATATATAATCTATGGATTCATTTGTTTATTTTTGTGCATGGTTGTCTTTGATGGTTTGTGCTTGATGTTTGTTCTTGATGTTTGTTCTTGTAGGTAAAAATTATTCTTTGATGGTTTGTGCTTGATGTTTGATCCAATGGAAACTGAAGATAGTTGCTCCCATGTTGTTGATGAACAATTCTCTCAGTTAGATAACTTAGTTGTGCCAATTGTTGATGAGCACTTAAAACCAAAAATAGGAATGACTTTCGGCAGTTTAGAAGACGCTGAAAAATTCTACAGAAATTACGGAAAGGCCGGAGGTTTTGATATCCATAATAGCACAACAAATTATGGGAAGGATAGAGAGTTAATTTGCAAAAGTTATGTTTGTTCGAAAGAAGGAGTGTTAAAGAGCAAATCGTTGGATTTTCGACGATGTGGTACAATTAGAACAAATTGTAAGGCCTTGATTCGCTTGAAATTAGACAAAAAAATGGGCATATGGAGTGTCTACAAGTTCGTGGAAGAACATAATCATACATTTATTTCACCGAGTAGAACACATTTTCTAAGGGGAAACCGTGAGGTAACAAGTGCGAAGAAGACATTGATAAAGCAGTTTGGAGAGGTGAACATTCCAACAAACAAGCAAATGACCTTCTTTGAAAACTCTAGCGGAGGTTTTCATAGAATTGGATGCATTGAGACCGATGTGAGAAATTATGAAAGAGATTTGAGAGAGGAGAGGCGCGGTCATGATGCACAAATGATGTTGGATCATTTCAAGTCGGAACAAGAGAAGAATCCTTCATTTTATTATGTTTATGAAGTTGATGAAGAGAAGCGCTTAACTCATTGTTTTTGGGTGGATGGCATTGCTCGAATGAATTATCAACACTTTGGCGATGTTGTCTCCTTCGATGCCACGCATAACACAAATCAATATGGCTTGGTATTTGTGCCGTTTGTAGGCATAAATCACCATTGGCAAAGTGTTTTTTTAGGATGTGGCTTGATCCCAAACGAAGAGGCGAAGTCTTTTGTATGGTTGTTTAACAAATGGAATGAAGCAATGGGTCATCCTCCTTCAGGCATGATTACAGATCAATGTCTTGGCATATGCAAGGCAATTGAAACAGTTTTTCCAGAAATTCGGCATAGGTTTTGCATTTGGCATATCTTGGACAAAGTTCCGGAGAAGTTGGGTAAATTGGCTTATAGAACAGAATTTATGAAATCTTTCAAAGAAAATATTTGGGACTCCGACGATGCTAGCTCTTTTGAAGAGAAATGGGTTTCAATTATTAAGAAAAATGGATTGGAAAAGCATGATTGGCTAAATGATATCTATGAAATTCGTGAAAAATGGGCTCCGGTTTATCATAAACAACACTTTTGGGCCGGAATGTCTAGCAGTCAAAGAAGTGAAGGGATGAATGCATTGCTAAAAATGCATGTGTCAAGGAAAAATTCACTTCATGATTTTGTGATCATATTTCAGAGGGTCTTGGCGAGACAAAGAGAGGGGGAGCTTAAAGAAGATCATTGCACAGTAGAGAAAAAGCCAAAATTAAAGACTTTATGGTCAATGGAAAAACAAATGGCCCAAATCTACACGAAAAAAATCTTTTATATTTTTCAAGACGAGCTTCAACCTAGCTTAATGTATAGATTTGATGCAAGGTCTACTCATTGTCCCCTGCAGCAATCTACTCAACAAGTTCTGAGCATGTATAATGACCTCTACAGAATTCAGATGAGAAAATGCAACCAATTAGTATCATGCTAAAATTAAAACATTTACTCATTCTTGCATTTGGAACATTGATTGATTCAGCACTTGATAATCATGGATTCTTGGGAAAATGAAAACTTGTTCACACATATAAGTACACATCTTCTCTAGTTTTAAGCTTAACCATCACTATCAGCTTAATTTCCATTAAGTATTTCCTGAGGGAATGTGTTTGTTTAGAAGGCACCACCTGGTCACACATATTCAAATAAGATTTCATTTAGTGGTGAAACCACAATCAGGCCATATATATATTTCACAAAGACGAATTTACATACTTGTAAGGCCACTAATTCAAACCACTGAAAGGAAACTGATAACTAAATTGCTTAGCTAATGAAATGGTCGAAGAGGGGCTATCTTCTAATGACGCGTATGAATTAATGCGTGAAATGATGATGGATGCTATTAATAAGGTGCAACGTTTGAAACTCATCAATGATGAAGAAATTGGACAAGATGTGGAATGTTAAGAAAATACAACAAACTCTCCATTCACTTGAATGTTCTTCTCATCATTCACAACATTCTCATGTTAAGAAAATACAATAAACTCAAAACACAATCTCATGTTAAGAAAATACAACAAACTCAAAACATAGCATTCTCAGAAAATACAACAGACTTGAATGTTCTTCTCATCATTCACAACAAACTCGCAGCAAACTCAAAACAGCAAACTCAAGGCAACAAACACTTTTCAGCAAACTCAAATGTCATTAGGGAAACAATTTTTCAGCAAACTCAGAAAATACAACAAACTAATATGTTGCTCAGTCATTTGACTATAACACAGAACAACAATATCAGTACAACGATACTTAAAAATTTCAAATATAAAATTACATCATTCAACAATTTTTTCAACACCTCATCATTTTTTTCTAGCCTTTCCAGCCTTTTTGTGATGTTCTTGTTATCACCAACCCATTCGAAGAAGTTGCAACCCTTGCAATTAGGTCCCTTGTATCTCGGGCATCCATAAAATTCCAAGCCGTTATTGTGTCCTTGCTTGCACATCCGTATTTTGCAAATTAACCCACAATAACATTTTCTTTGAACTAAACCCTCATCTTCTTCTCCACTGAACTCACACGAAAAGTTCTTCATTATGGCACGCGATGTCTTAAGATAGAAAACAAGATGCATATAAATTCAGTAAGTTGACAGATATAATAGGCAGATAAAAAGCAATGACACCCCCTTTCCATCTTCTACCAACCAAAAATTCAGTAGATACAAAAGATATCCATCTTCTACCAAAAATTCAGTAAATTCAGTAAGTTGCAAACAAGGAAATATAATAGGCAGATATCCATCTTCTACCAAGCAAAAATGAGAATAGAAAATAAACTATGAGAAAAGGATAGCCCCTTCATAGATACAAAAGATACCAGAAAACCCAATCAAGAATTACCTAAACAAATTTCGCGCAGTGCTGTAGATATGCGGATGCAACGGTGCTGTATTCAAAAAAATCACCTGATCAACAAAACCCATCAAACAAAACCCACATATATGTCGGGTCTTTCATGTCACCTTATGCGATTTTACTTCATTTTCGCTTTCCTTGGCCGTCTTTGGATGAAGTTACTAAATGTGAATCTCTTTGTGCAGGGGTTTATGTGAAGAAATTCAGCAATCATCCAAAGAGGGCTGTATCTTTAATG
>NW_017973707.1:12998-13691 GCF_001876935.1 Asparagus officinalis
TCTTCAAGGTGTGATGTATGGACAAGATGTGTCCACATCACTACCAAGGATCCTTGGTACCAAGTATACCCATTTTTCTCATATATATATATATATAGATAGAGAGAGAGAGAGAGAGAGAAGTTTTCGGCTGCGAAATTTTTTCGCACTGTTCCTGTGCGAAAATGAGTTCTGGCCTTTGGATTTCCGTCAGCACCAATAGCCGTTGGATCTGCTTCCCCAATTCCCAAGAGACATAATATATATATATATAGAGAGAGAGAGAGAGAGAGAGAGAGAGAGAGAAGTTTTCGGCTGCGAAATTTTTTCGCACTGTTCCTGTGCGAAAATGAGTTCTGGCCTTTGGATTTCCGTCAGCACCAATAGCCGTTGGATCTGCTTCCCCAATTCCCAAGAGACATAAAAGAACCTGTCTCACCCAAAAAAAAACCCCACCCCTCCGACCCCAGAGCCAGGTCCCTCTCTTCCCGTCATCGAGCTCCGCCGATGCCTTATCGCCATTGAGCCCAGAACCCAAACCCTCTCCCTTCCGACGAACCCTGGTCCCTCTCTTCTCGCCGTCGAGCTCCGTAGAACCCAAACCCTCTCCCTCCCTAGATCCTGGTCCCTCTCTTCTCGCCGTCGCCTTCTCGCCGTCGATAGCCAGGTCCCGCTTTGTCACCGTCGAGCTCCTCCTCCGCCTTCAACCTCCTC
>NW_017973708.1:0-1465 GCF_001876935.1 Asparagus officinalis
CGATGGAAGATCTCAGGTCACGCCACTGCGCCATCCTAAGCTCCAACTGAGAAGACACGAAAGAGGAAGGCCCCGGTAACCTCCAACTCCTTCAACTCCCGTATCTCTAACTCCAGGGCAGCGAAATCAGCGGTAAAGGAATCAGCCAAGTCCGGGTATCCCTCTTCCCTCATCATCGTCATGTGGCGAGAGAAAGAACGCCGGAACTGATCAAAACCGCCTCCTCGGTGAAGAAGCTTCTCGATCAAGCCATTATAGAAGGCGGTGAAGAAACTGAGGTCCGTACGGAAAGCCTCTCTGTCAGGATCAGTATCGACCAAAAGGCTACGGACACGTTCGTGCAAAGAAGATCGAGATCCTACAAGCAACGACTTGGAAGCTCAGTAGATTATTGACTACGATGAGAAAGATCAAAAGGCAAGTTCGGAGCATACCGATGCCAACGGACGTCCCCTCGGGTTGAGGTCCGACGGGCTCTGAGACAGTAGCAGAAGAAGGTATATCAGCACCTGCAGGTGGATTGCCCATACCACTCGGCAAAGGCGGGGAGGCACCATTACTATGAAGGCTTTCAGTCTCGGGAACTGTAGCAGTATCAGGCTCAACGCCTGGTCCTACAGTGACACTCCTATGTTAACCAAATGGAAAAGTAAAGAGAATCGGGACAAGAAAATCGTATGCATACCTGCATTCCCCCCGTCCTCAGATACAGCCGGGATGCCAAGAGTCATAAGAGTATCGGCCCAAGCGGCTGGTCCTATGATGGCAGCCTCTTATTAGTCAAAATGAAAATTTAGACCAATAAGAAGGATTGGGATAGTACAGTCATCTGCATACCTGTAGATCCTTCACCCGTAGGCATTTGAGGGATGCCAGGAGTCATATGAGAATCAGTCCTAGTGGCTGGTCCTATGATCGCACTCATATATTAGTCAAAAGCCAGAGGAACATAGGAAAGTACAATATCCCTGAATCGTATGCATACCTGCAAGCCCGTCATTCTGAGGCAAACTGGATATGCCAGGGATAGATACCGGGCTAACTCCAATAGTTGACGCTGCGATAGTCAATCATTCATTAGTCAAATAAAAGATCGGGCAAGAGGAGGAGAATCAGATATGTACCGGTAGACGAATCATTCCCAAGGAATGGTCTCTCGGTCCCTCTGGAAGTTTGCTCAGCCAACATGTCAGCTAATAAACCGGCATCCGGCTTCGAGAAGCTTGGCCCCTCCATCGCAACATCTGCAGGGTAACCTGAATGATGAAAGATGAGGAAAGCTCAAGAAAATACTTTCAGCAAAAACGAGAAGTCTTCCTTCCCCAGGCTTGAGGAAAATGACATTGAATGTGGACGTACCTGAACAAGGGACTACGGGCTCAACATTATTCATCTGCTCAAGGTCGATGTTCAGATCAATGCCCAAGGACCCGTCGTGAAGAGCGTCACACATTTGTTGCACAAG
>NW_017973708.1:4219-5028 GCF_001876935.1 Asparagus officinalis
GAGGGGGAATCTTCTTTGAAATTTTGAAAAGAGGGGGGAAAACAAAAGGGGTAATAGAACCAAAACAAGGGAAAGTTAAACAACCAAAAAGAGAAAAAGACAAAAGAAAGGGGAGAGGGGGTGTCTCGGCCCCAAAACCGAGACACCCTAGGGTGTCTCGGCCTTGGCCGAGACACCCCAAGGTGTCTCGGCCAAAGGCGAGACACCCCCGGGTGTTTCGAGTCCTGTTTTGTCTTATATGCCTGTTTTGGACCCGGATACGCCCGTTTTCGTCGATTATTGGATGTTTTGATGAAAATCAACACCAATCAACATTCAATACACGAAACCCTAAGGGTCAACGCCGGTCAACGCGTAACCCTAGGTCAACGCCAGTCAACGCGTTGCGACAAAAGTCAACGTTCGAGGATGAAAATCCACACCAATCGACGTTCGACGATTCGAAACCCTAGGGTCCACGCCGGTCAACGCGTAACCCTAGGTCAACGCCAGTCAACGCGTTGCGACAAAAGTCAACATTCGAGGATGAAAATCCACACCAATCAACGTTCGACGATTCAAAACCCTAAGGGTCAACGCCGGTCAACGCGTAACCCTAGGTCAACGCCAGTCAACGCGTTGCGACAAAAGTCAACGTTCGAGGATGAAAATCCACACCAATCAACGTTCGACGATTCAAAACCCTAAGGGTCAACGCCGGTCAACGCGTAACCCTAGGTCAACGCCAGTCAACGCGTTGCGACAAAAGTCAACGTTCGAGGATGAAAATCCACACCAATCGACGTTCGACGATTCAAAACCCTAAGGGT
>NW_017973708.1:7541-13109 GCF_001876935.1 Asparagus officinalis
GCCTAGACACCCTAGGGTGTCTCGGCCTTGGGGTGTCTCGGCCTTGGCCGAGACACCCCAAGGTGTCTCGGCCAAGGGGGAGACACCCCCGGGCATCTCGAGTCCTGTTTTGTCTTATATGCCTGTTTTGGACCCGGATACGCCCGTTTTCGTCGATTATTGGATGTTTTGATGAAAATCAACACCAATCAACATTCGATACACGAAACCCTAAGGGTCAACGCCGGTCAACGCGTAACCCTAGGTCAACGCCAGTCAACGCGTTGCAACCAAAGTCAACCGTTTGACGATTCGAAACCTAAGGGTCCACGCCGGTCAACGCGTAACCCTAGGTCAACGCCAGTCAACGCGTTGCGACAAAAGTCAACGTTCGAGGATGAAAATCCACAACGTTTGACGATTCAAAACCCTAAGGGTCAACGCCGGTCAACGCGTAACCCTAGGCGCCAGTCAACGCGTTGCAACACAAGTCAACGTTTGACGATTCGAAACCCTAAGGGTCAACGCCGGTTAGCGCGTAACCCTAGGTCAACGCCAGTCAACGCGTTGCAACACCAATCAACGTTCGACGATTCAAAACCCTAAGGGTCAACGCCGGTCAACGCGTAACCCTAGGTCAACGCCAGTCAACGCGTTGCGTCAAAAAGTCAACGTGCAGTGATCCGAAACCCCAGGTCAACACGCAAAAAGGGTCTTCTTCCTTCCCCCTTTTCTTTTCCTTAGTATTGCCCTTTAGCGGTGATACTAAGTAGAGCTGGTGTCTCGCTTTAGCCGAGATATAAGCTTCATAACTTCTAGATCCCACGCGGGTCGACGAAGTTCAGAGTTTCTAAATCCCCTCGCGGATAGACGAAACTCTGTCCGATTTTCTCGGAACGGATCTGACCTACCGGTGGTCCACGGATATTGACGTCCCCGTCACAGGCTAAAGACCCACGCAAGCGAGACCGCACCAAAACGGGATCTCGTGTTTCTTTTCGAAAAGTTGTAATTTTTGTTTTATTGCACGAGGAGGTCTTATAAAAAGACCGACTTTTTTATTGATTCTTGTTGTAACGATTGAAGTTGTAACAGATCCAAAAGCAATGAAAACAGCAACTTTCACCGAAAACAGACTGAGTCCAATTGACGTCGGTGAGCGCCTGAAGTGAATCGACGAGCTACGTGAGCCGACAGAGTTTCAGAACAACAGGGATACGGACTGACCGAGAACCCCGCAACCGCTGCAAAAGGAGCAACACCCGTCATGTCCTGATCATCACACTGATAATCCAACCATGGGGGCTAACAGAGCTCTTCGTCGGAATTCCAACGCATCCGAAATCAACTAAATCCGAGTTTGGACGACGAATCAACGGCAAACACACCCGGAAAGGCCTCGGACTGAACTGAGGCACCCGGGGGTGTCTTGGCAAGCTCGAAACACCCGAGGGGGGTCTTGGCAAAACCAAGACACCCCAGGGGTGTCTCGGCCAGGCCGAGACACCCCAAGGGTGTCTCGGCTTGGCCGAGACACCCAAGGGGTGTCTCGGCCTGGCCGAGACACCCCAAGGGGTGTCTTGGCCGCCAAGACACCCCAAGGGGGTGTCCTCACCTTTTACCACCCCCCCCTCTTGGTTTCCTATAAATAGGCCCCTTAGGCCTTCATTTCAAGGGGCTCCTGATTTAACTCTTGATTTCTTTGGTGGCCTTGGAGGATTTCTTGGAGAAAGCCTAGGCGAAGCCCTGCCGGAGTGAGGAGTGCCCGAGCCTTCTGCAGCAAAAAGGGTCTTCTTCCTTCCCCCTTTCTTTTCCTTAGTATTGCCCCTTAGCGGTGATACTAAGTAGAGCTGGTGTCTCGCTTTATCCGAGATATAAGCTTCATAACTTCTCGATCCCACGCGGGTCGACGAAGTTCAGAGTTTCTAAATCCCCTCGCGGATAGACGAAACTCTGTCCGATTTTCTCGGAACGGATCTGACCTACCGGTGGTCCACGGATATTGACGTCCCCGTCACAGGCTAAAGACCCACGCAAGCGAGACCGCACCAAAACGGGATCTCGTGTTTATTTTCGAAAAGTTGTAATTTTTGTTTTATTGCACGAGGAGGTCTTATAAAAAGACCGACTTTTTTTTATCGATTCTTGTTGTAACGATTGAAGTTGTAACAGATCCAAAAGCAATGAAAACAGCGACTTTCACCGAAAACAGTGCCAACTCGTATTATCACTCAAAGGGGGACTTTAAGGCTAGGTGTTTAGGACCTAGCACGTTAAGCCTGCGAAATGCCAACGACGGGCAGATGGAAATGTTGGTGGATTCACTGTCGTTTAATTTGATCAGTGGACGGTTTGGTGAGGAAAGATTAACCCATCAGAGGATTAGATCTCATCTCAGGAAACAACTCATAAGAAACATTCTGACATTCAGAGTTTGAATGTAGATTTCTTATTTGTCAATTCTTCAATGATTGGGTTATCCCTAAGAATACCCATGTGGTATTCTTCCGGGAACTTCCCGATGCATTGGATTATCCACCCCCAGCTTCTCTCTTGGAACTGGGTTTAACTTTGTTATCTGACCGGGTTATCCTTAAGAATATTAGCGTAATATCCTCCAGGAACTTCCCGTCAACGGTAGGAAATAGTTTAGACTCATATACCTATTGGAGTATCAGGGAGCAGTTTAAGCTCTTATACCGGTCGGAGGATTGAGAAGCAGTTTATACTCGTATACTCTTCGGAGTCGTAAGGAGCAGTTTATACTCTTATACTTGTCGGAGTTATGAGAAACAGTTTATACTCGTGTACTCTTTGGAGTATGGAGAAACAGTTTATACTCGTGTACTCTTTGGAGTTTGGAGAAACAGTTTATACTCGTGTACTCTTTGGAGTTACCCTAGCGTTATAACGCCGGCTTCAACCAAGGTCTGGATGCTATTCTTGAGAGCAAAGCATTCCTTGGTGGGGTGGAGGATCCTTCTGTGGTACTCGCAGTACGTTGGATCCGCAGAATCGTCATCTTCCTCCTGATGCGTGATGGGCGGGAGTTTGATTTTGTTGTTTTCGAGAAGGGTCTCGAAGATAGCTGGAACGTCTTCGTCTTTGAACGAGTACTCGTTTTGGAGCTCCTCGTCCGAATTCTCTTGTTGTTCCCAGGACTGTTGTTGTGACGTTTGATTATCGTCAATAACCGTTGCAGGTACGTCCCCTTCATCATGAGGTACGAGATCCGAATCCAGAGGATTAACCATCGGTTGGTTTCTCTCGACCTTCCGCCTTCTGATGAAGCGTTCAGCCTGTTCTCCTCGAGCCTTCAACTCTTTCCAGGTATTGAGCGGCTCTATTCCCATCACGTCCAAGATGTTAATGGACAAGTTGTTCTGACAAGTCTGCAAGAGGAATTCCTCCGTGACGGGATCCCTGCAGTTCATTGCCTGATTGCGGAAGCGTTTGATGAAGGTATCCACCGACTCTCCGCCTTTTTGTTTCTCGTCGAAGAGTGTCCTGATCGACACCTCGGTGTCATCATCGAAGAAATGGGCGAGAAACATGCCTTCCAAGTCCTCCCAGCTGTTGATGCTTCCGGGCTTGAGACGGCGGTACCAATCGAAGGCGGGCCCGCGAAGGGTGCCAACGAATGACCGAACCATCAAGGGCTCGTTGCCAGAGATCACCCCCAAGTGGGACTTGAAGTAGATCAGATGCTGAGTGGGCGAGCCCTTCCCGCCGAACGGCGTGAAGTTGATCAGGTTGAACTTCGCCGGATACGGGATCGAATCCCACTCTTTCGGGTAAGGACACGGAATGCCAGTCTTCTTCACCTCTCTAGCAGACATCAGGGCGTCGATTTTTCTTTCGAGATCCTTCATCTTTTCGGCCTGATCTGTATCCTGTTTTGGACAATTGTCGAGAGGAATAATACGACCACCCCCAGTGTTATCATCACTGGTGGGTCCACCCCCAGCGTTGTTATTTTTAGTGGGGCCACCCCCAGTATTCTTGGGCGGTGCGTCGGCCAGCGTTCTGGGTGCGACGGCTGGATTCAACTAGCTGGTTTGACAAAGCTCGTATTCGTTGATCGTGCATTTGTCTCATCTCTTGCATAGCCATTTTCATTTCAAACTTGAAGATTTCCTTCTGCTTAGCCAGGGCCTCTTCAATGATTTTGGCTATCTGCTCGGTGTTGGCCATGAACACCTCTCGAGCTTACCCTATGCTAGACGTCGTATCGTCGGAGGCGAGCGCGGAATGAGAATCTGAGAACTTATCATCGGAATGGACTCCTTCATGGACTCCATGGTCGTTGTTATATCCGACGGCTTCTAGCTGAAGTTGATCTATTCACGAATTGACCCTGCTTCCTGGAGAGAAATTAAGATCGGAACCACTTGACATGATTGGGGATTTTCCCTTGTTGACCATGTTGATGATAACTTCTAGGAGTTCATCATCTCGATCAACCGATCCTCTTTGGTGAGAATGCCTTGATTTGGGCTTCGTTATCCCATCGGAAATTCCCTCGAATATCGAGACCCTCTGCGGAGCGGTCTTGGGGCAGCTACAGGTTGATAATACTGCCCTGATGAATTTGGTACACGGACAGTGAGAATCCGCTTCCCGGGTGTTTCTCTTTCGAGATTCATTCGCACCCCCAGCCCGATAGTACAACTCATCGACGTTGCGGTCGGAGCAACCTATCGGCTGTTCACATGGGTTCTCAGGTATAACGCGTTCGTTTGTCGGACGCGTTTTCTTCTGAGTGATCATTGCCTTGTTGGCTTTTACAGGAGTCTCACGTTTGGGATCACACCTTTGTGAGGGTGAAACCTTAACGGGCTCCTGATTTTTTGTGTGCATCGCCGAGCTGGTCGTTGCAGAAATCGATTTGTGAGGAGATCGTGCACGACCCCCATTCTGGATGTTGGCTCGAAGCTCCTTCAACGATCCCCAGCTTTCCTTGACAAGCGCTTTTCCTCGATTCTCGGGTAGAGCACCGTGGCCTGTGACGGGGATGTTGATATCCGTGGACCACCGGGGCACTCAGATCTGGTCCGGATAAATCAGATAGAGTTTCGTTGATCCGCGTGAGATCTAGAAACTTCTGATCCAGAAATATCAAACAGAGCTTCGTCGATCCGCGTGAGATCTAGAAGCTATCAGCGTATACCTCGGCTAAAGCGAGGTATTAGCTCTTCTTAGTATTAACGCTAAAGGCTAATACTAAGGATCAGATGAGAACGGGTGATGAAGACTCTGATGAAGAACTCTCCTCTCCTTGTTGAAGCACACGGGCACTCTTCACTAACAAAGGGTCAAGGGGTCTATTTATAGGCATGTAGGGGGGCTAGACACCCCTGGGGTGTCTCCACAGATCTGAGACACCCCTGGGGTGTCTCCACAAATCCGAGACACCCCTAGGGTGTCTCGGAAATTCCGAGACACCCTTGGGGTGTCTCGGAATTTCTGAGACACCCCTGGGGGTGTTTTGGAACTCCCGAGACGCGTTGAGGTGTATTTGATTGTTTTCCCCGTAGATTCTTCGTCCGGACTCGGATTTGAGTGATTCCGGGTGCGTTGGATGCCTGA
>NW_017973709.1:0-18559 GCF_001876935.1 Asparagus officinalis
CGGAACGCACTGGAAACTGTCGAAAGTCCTCGTGAATATTAGCCACCATCACCGGAACAGAAGTGAGAGTTCCTTCTTTATAGCCTCGCGTAGCTGAACTGCTGGGTAAGCAGTAGTACCTCCAAGGGCAACGGCCGTCGCCAGACCTGATATGGAAACCACAACACTTTTCAAACACGATAGCCAGAAAAATAAAAAAAAAAATAGCCAGCAAAGAAGTGTCCATGGATCGAATGTGTGGCGTTGTTAGCGCTGCCAACAAGCAATGCCTTGCAACTTTGTCCTTCGCCGAGCGAAGCCACCCTCAGTCCCGACCGCCGGTGGCTGTAAGATGAGCGCCGAAATCTTCCTTTCAGTAGACCTTGTTCACCTCTGAAGCGGACGCTGACATTGGCGGCCAAGCTCACAACATATCCTGCCATGAGTGCTCTCCCAGGATTCTTGAAACACAGTAGTTTCGCCAAATCCTGTTTCAGACTCACACATACCACCTTGGTTCCTCTTTGCCTAAGGGCCTCCCGACCTGTTGCCCAAACAGCCAATTATGGCGTAATGACAAGTGAGATCCCATAGAGTCCTATAACGGCCCTCACGGCATGCGATCTTCTTTCAATTGGCTCAACCTCATGACTGGACAGGAAAGTACTCCTTGGTATAGCCATCTGTCCATTGGACAACAGCCAGAAATCCTGTGCATCTCTGAAGAGCCAATGCCTAACTCCCCGGCTGCGCCGGTCAGCAAAAGTGTTCGCAGTCTGCGCATTTATATAGCTCGAACAAAGCACAGAAATGTTCTCAAATGATAGGGCAAGCCCACTACACTCGGTGGCCACGAAAACGCGCTGCCATTACAAAACCCCAAGCATGCAACTCCTCGCCCCACATCGGCTCAAGACGTATTGTCGTCATGCGGCCTCCACCAAGCACTTGTCCGAAGCATGGACTCAACCGTTAACCCTGTACGTTGCTCGCTGGCATTCTCCCGTCCAGCCACAGCGGAGACGATTCCTCAAGCGTGGAAGCGGTTAGCAAGGCAACTCGTTAACGAGGGGCGTATCGTCCAGCCCCCAATACACCAGGACGCAGTCGGGTAACACGACTTCTGCCACGAAACCAGGAACCGCGAAGTGAGTGATTATAGCCCTGCATATGGGACACTACATATGATCCTCTAGTCCAAGCGCTACATTATCCCTTCACAGCCTGACATCTGAGCTCAAGTCCAATGAACCGATGCGAGAAACCTCCCGGCAAGTACTAATGAAGCAACATTGCGGTCTTTGTGAACGCCACATCGCTCAGCACATGAATCACGGCTTCTGGTTCATCGACAGAATCACAAACTAGCGAAATCGCTCTTCCGAAGAGCGCTTGACTCAGTAGAGCTGCGTCCCCTACTTCAAGCGGCCGCATCTGTGATTAGCTTGCGCGAATAGCTCGATGACCACCTTTCCCCTCACCACCTGCGCGCAACCTCAGTCCGGACGTCCGTCCGCAAGCAAACCTGAGAAGGGGCTGCGTAGCTGAATCAGAGGAAGGCATCCGTTGGACGTTCGAATAACCTGCTCGCCACGCCGTCCATAATCCGTGCGTGGGACCCCTGGAATGATCCCAGAACAGGGTATCCCCCTCCATCTGCCAAACATAGACAGCTTAACACACCTGGTTCAGTCCTCGATACAACATACATATACTTAAACTTGGAACTTCATCTTCACGACCATAGCTAAGATAGATGTCATTGCCTTACTAAAGTGCTGAGACGATCTTCTCGGCCACATTGTACAATCACAAAACCAGAGGTCTAACTGTCCACGACAAACAATATCCTGCCTTATAAAAACGCAAAATGTCAGGGTGTCAAATCGCCCCTTATTACTGAGATGTGGTTCGTGACCACAGCAAAAAAAAAAAAAAAAAACCCCCCATCTTTAAAGCGTTCGATCCCTCACCACAGGAGAATCACACGGCCTCTTTCCCCGATCGCGCCTCAACCCATACGGAGAGCAAAATGGGCGGGCTTAAAAGCGACTAATTTGCAAAATTCTCAGACATAGAACCCGCGCACAGGGTTAATTTTGCACAAATCCACTAAAGGTCACCATCCTCACCAAAGGAAACTCAATGGCTTCTTCCCGCACTTCGCCTCGCCAAGGCAGCAACAACGTGGCGTTTAAAAAAAAGGGTCAACTTTAGCAATCTTATAAGCACAAATATTATTCTGTATTTGTCCCCCGCAACACAAAAAGTACGGCCACCCAGCCATAAGCAGGCGGCAAGGCGTTGGTCCTACGACACCCGCCATCCAACCGACCCACTTCGGACAGCCGTCAACTGAACTCTCCGAGGGCGGCGCAAGACATGACGGCGCCCTGCAAAATTCAACACTCAAAGCGGCCGTTAGCGACTTCAAAAAAAATTAATCTTCAGCACCTCCCCTAATTTTTGCATAAACAACCCTCAAATTGCCATTTTTTACCCCCCTGAAAGATTAGCTCTGGAGGCATCACCCCCCCCCCGCCCCCCCTAATCACACCCTCAAACCCTCACATATTAACCCCACAAATGCCTGAATTACAAGTCTGAGCGATGAAAAAGATCCAAATTTGTTGCGAAAGCATTTACTGGAAGAAAGCGCTCGAGAATCCAATGAACGATGAGACCTTCATTAGGAACACTTTCCACCACCGTCACCGTGTGCCTCTCGAGGCCCGCGGCCTCTGAGCATCAATTCTAAAAAAATCACATTCATTTTTTTCTGAAGCGATTTCTCGGTCGAAGCGCCATCCAAAGGCAAGTACCAGATTCCTAGACCAACTTACGATGTTGCGATGGCGACAAGGACGCCCTCCCGACGCGGAACAGAAAAATCAAAAATCGGGACACCAACCGCGGCGTTGGCGGCCCTAGGCACGAGGCAGAAGAAAAAGGAGAGAAACAAGAGCGAAAATGCGAGCACCCCCTTTTAATAATTGTGGCCAAGGTGACCGGCCACCGCGGTGCCAAGTTGAACCCCGGAACCGCGGAACAATCCAAATCAGTCTCAAAAGACGACCTGAACCTTAATCGTCGAGACGACTTTCAAATCAACTAAGGCGTCCCATCCCTTGGTTTATTCCTGCTCTCTCCACAACATTCGCGAAGGAACCGGTCAAGAAATTTTTTGGAGCCAAATTTTACTGCCTTTTTTGCTCTTTTCAAGCCGCGTTCAGCTTTATTTTGAGCAACCGGGAATACCAATACAGGTATCATGACGTATAAACACCTATTCCATTGTTGTGAGAAAGTTCCTCGGGAGAATATTTTTTTAAAAAAAACACAACAAAAAATATGCTTAAGGGATAAACTCAATAACACGACGCCGACAACCCCGCCGTCACAAATGGAAGAACTCAACTGCGCCTAACCAACCGCAGTTCTACGTCCGAACAATAGCACGAGCTAAAGCACTGGAAAATCAGGAATCGACTTCAAAGCTTCAAATTCCAACAACGGTCAGCACAATAAATGCCCCAGCACCGGAACCCCTACTAGCATTCTACAAAAGCAACACACTGAATGCGCCCGAAGCGATTGAAGCGACATTACAGAACAAAAGTCATTTCCAGTTCCCGTATACACCGCGAACAAAGGCGCGTTAGGGGCAATCATATCCCAAAGCATTTCCAGACTCCTTCTATTCAAAGAACGAGGCTGAAAAAGCCCTTTGGAGGGGTATTCTGAGGCCCGTATAAAACGTGCCTTATAGGTCCCTTGACCACAGCTTCGGCGCGATGCATTCGACAAATCGACGAACCGTTCTCATAGCAACCGAACGAACTAAGAGGCTTACAAAGCCTAACGAACCTGCATGTGAACAAACGTTAGTTGGTTTCAGCGGGGCAGTCGGACGCGCCTGCTCTCTCCACAAAGTGCGGATCTGAACTCAAACACCGCACTGAGGTTCTACTGGCCAAATCCGCGAATCAGTCAACAAATCAACAAAACACCGCAACACACGCCGGACACCAAACAACCCGGAAACACACGGAAAACGACAACACCAGCCCGCCATCCTGGGCGGACACTCGGCCCCCGAACACCCCCACCGCCCACGAACGCACCCATACACACAAGGTGGCGCCTCGGCCCATAGCCGCAGCCACCCCGCTAGGGCGTGCTCGGTGGATCCCCGAGCGCCACCCCAGCCGGCCTTGCATCGGCGAAGGCCCCGAGCCACCCCATTGAACGGTGGCCAAATCCGGCCAATGGCGAGCCCACCCCTGGCGCTGGCTCCTGGCCTATGGCGAGCGCCACCTAGGGAGTGGCTCAGGCCTCCAGAACTGTCGCTACAACGCACCTAGTTCTTGAGCGAGCCTATTAAATCAGCCTGGTACCTCGTTCATTTGGCAGGACCTTCTCTGAAACCTTTTGAGAGGAGCCAAAGAACCTGCCCGGATTTGCTATCAACTCAACTCGGGCACAGATGCTGAATGCTTTGCAAGACTTGGAGACCCGCGATTTGATTCCTTAGCCCGAGCACCCGCCACGAAACAAAGCAGGAGTTCGAGAGAGTCTAAATCCTTCAGCACTCTACGTCGTCACACTCCGCGATCTTAAGCCTCTTGGCTCTCTACAGATCCCGAGATCCCCTCGAGCCGCGTCGCTTTCCACTTGCGCTGACAACGATCCCCCTCCCGCGCTATTATCTCCTGGTGGGATATATACCCCGCTAATACCGTCGCTAAGATCTGCTTTGCGATTCCAGGTCACGCGGTGGCTCCACCGGGTAATGCCAACCCCGCGCCGCCAGGCACACATACCCACAGAAGCCAACCGAGCCAGCCGCGGATTACCATGATCCTTGTGCATTTTGTTTCCGCGTAAAGAGAAGAAGTTGTAATTTGATTTTCTTTGTTTTATTTTGATTTTCATTGTAAAGCCGGATCTTTTATAAAAAGACAGGGACTCTTTGTAACGCATAAAGTTGTTAACTGAGTGCAATGGAATCATTAATGAAGAAAACACCAACTTTCCCGCGAACAACACCCTATGTTGAAATTTTATAAATTTATTAGGAAATCGATTAACTTCATGAAAACTGTCAGTTTTGTTCCAGCTTGGGTTGGTCGACTGACCACACTGATCAGTCGACTGATTAAGTTACAGAACCCTATGTTTTTTCTCTGGTCGGTCGACCGATATAGGGAACCAGTCAACCGATCGATACTATTTTGTTGTGCATGTCTTCGCCCAATTGACTAATATGATATCAATCAATTGATCTGGAGCTGTTTACAAATTTTGATCTTCCATGTACATTTTGTCGTGAACATGAAGTTCGGGCCCACTCATCGATACATGTGTGTGGCCATGTTAGTGTACATGTTGGGTTTAGGCATGCACGGATCCTCGGGAGTGCGTGGCTGTGTGTTGAGCTCGTCGCGACGTAGTGGCAACAACTATCGAGTTGCATAAGTCAGCGTTAAATGTTTGCATGGATGGCCAAGATAGGTTGTGAGCCGCACGAGATTGCAATGAACCACGGGATATTGTGAGTACCTATGCTCTGCATCATACTTCTGCATAGATTTACGATTTCGGTTATGAGCCGCATGGTATTACGATGAGCTACAGGATACTGTGAGCACCAAGACTCCATAGCTCTTTTGTTTGCATTGTGTTTCAGATTAGGTTGATATACTCCACTTGGTGTCTGAGTTAGGTAGTGAGCCGCATGGTATTGCAATGAGCCACAAGATATTGTTAGCACCTAAACTCCATACTATTTTTTATGAAGAGGATTACACAAGATTGTGTATTTGCTCCCGTGTTATCTACCCCGAGGGTTGTGTGTAATATTACGTTTAGACATGCACGATGTGTCCTTAAGGAGGTTTTCACAGGATTGTATTTTTGTTTCTATACCACCTACCCAAGGGTAGTGTGAGATGCTATGATACGACATATATAACGTATTTTAGATGAGGTGTTGGTGATGTGTTTTCCTTTGTTGATTATCTATTTATAGGTTTTGGAGTTGATATTTAGCGATCCATAATTTGAGATACATGGTATATATATGATGGTTTCTTTGTTTGGATTATTCGCTCTATGTACTCATCTCGTGTTGTGGGTTTCTAAATCTTAACTCCACTTAGTACAGGGTAAATGATATAGGTAGATTATGCATATTATAGATAGAGCCTCTATTATATGTGTTTGCCCTTTCCTGGTGGAGGGCGTAGATGTTCTTGCTAGCGCTCTGACGCTATTGTATTCACCTCTTTTTAGGTAACGGGTCAAAATTTTGGAGGGTCGTAGGTTGATAGGGATTCAGCATAGTCATCGTCTGTTTGGTAGGAAAATTCGAAGAAGACAATTGAGAATATTGTTTTCGTCAAAAGTTGGTTTTGCTGTGGAATTCATTATATCTTCGGTCGATTACAACAAATTCAAAAGAAATAGTCTTTTTATAAGACTCCTTTTACACAACAAATAGACAATTACAACTTTTTAGAAACAAACGCAGGATCGTTGTTTGGATCGCTGCTTGTGTGGGATCTTTGCCTGTGCCGGGAACGCTTTGACTCGTGGACCACCAAATCACAGATTCTGATTGAATCGTGAGGGATTTAATGATTCTTCCTTCGTTTATCGAAGTGAGAATTTGAAATAATATCTTATCAAAGTAAGATAGTCGTTCTTCTTAAGATCAAGTCAAAGCTCGAATCTCAAGGAATTGCCGGAAGCTCAGGAACTCTGCTCTCTCTGCTCCAAAGTGCTCAAAAATGATCAGCTTCCCCCAAAAATCGACCTTAGGGGGGTATTTATAGCCCCTAGGACAAACTGTACTTCCGAGACAGTGTTTGCTGTCTCGGCGGCCGAGATAGCAAAGACTGTCTCGGGTTCCGAGACAGTAAACACTGTCTCGGGTTCCGAGACAGTCTATACTTGTGTTCTCTTGATTTGAATGATTCCCTCTTGAGCTGTATTTGGATATCTTTTTAGCATTTTTTGACGCCTACAGATACCCCCTCCAAAGTATTCCAGACTCATTCTTGTATAGAGGAGTCTGGGATACTTTGGATAAGATAGATTTTACTTACGATCTCTTCAATACTTGATTGAGTAGATCGTGTGGAGAAATCCAAAAAATGGCTTCGGCTCTTGATCTCTTCATCCATTAGTCTATTCAGTTCTTTGTAGAATAGCTAATGCTTCTCCGGCACTGCGTTTATCGCTTGACCGTTGTTGAGATCTTGAATCGAGGACGGTATCTCTTTGACTTTTATCACCAAATTGATACTTGTATGTCCCTCGAGAGTTCGTCAGGTTATCCTTAAGAATATTCAGATTAATATTCTCTAGAAACTTCCTGTTGAATGTAGGAAAACAGTTTAGACTCGTGTACCTATTGGAGTATTCTGGTCTCTTTTTTGTTGGTAGAGGTGAACCCGATGATGGAGAGGAAGAATTTTATATTCTATCTCTTGGTCTCTTGTTTGTTGGTAGAGATGAACCCGGAATCGGAGAGGAAGAATTTTATATTCTATCTCCTAGTCTCTTGTTTGTTGGTAGAGATGAACCCAAAATCGGAGAGGAAGAATTTTATATTCTATCTCCTGGTCCAAAGGAAACTCAAAGTGAGATCTCCACTCAGAGAATCTGGACGGGTTTGAATAATCCTAACTGTCATAAGGTTTGATTATTCAACTGAAAGTGGACCTCTCATTCGTGGAATGAATCGAGAAGGGATTTTAGTTGTGGTCCTAACTGTATTAAGGTTTGACCAAGTGGGAGTTTTGAAACGATCCTAACTGTTTAAAGGTTTGATCGTTCAATTTGTGGACCTCTCGTTCATATAAGGAATCGAGAGGGGATTTTGGTTTTGGTCCTAACTGTAGTAAGGTTTGACCAAGTGGGAGTTTTGAGATGATCCTAACTGTTTAAAGGTTTGATCGTTCAATTTGTGGACCTCTCGTTCGTGGAACGAATCGAGAAGAGATTTAAGGTTTGACCAAGTGGGAGTTTGATACGATCCTAACTGTTTAAAGGTTTGATCGTTCAATTTGTGGACCTCTCGTTCGTGGAATGAATCGAGAAGGGATTTTGGTTTTGGTCCTAACTGTAGTAAGGTTTGACCAAGTGGGAGTTTTGAGACGATCCTAACTGTTTAAAGGTTTGATCGTTCAATTTGTGGACCTCTCGTTCGTGGAATGAATCGAGAAGGGATTTTGGTTTTGGTCCTAACTGTAGTAAAGTTTGATCAAGTGGGAGTTTTGAGACGATCCTAACTATTTAAAGGTTTGATCGTTCAATTTGTGGACCTCTAGTTCATGGAAGGAATCGAGAGGGGATTTTGTCTTTGGTCCTAACTATTTAAAGGTTTGACCAAATGGGAATTCGAGACGATCCTAACTGTTTAAAGGTTTGATCGCACAATTTGTGAACCTCTCGTTCATGGAAGGAATCGAGAGGGGATTTTGTCTTTGGTCCTAACTGTTTAAAGGTTTGACCAAATGGGAATTCGAGACGATCCTAACTGTTTAAAGGTTTGATCGCTCAATTTGTGAACCTCTCGTTCATGGAAGGAATCGAGAGGGGATTTTGGCTTTGGTCCTAACTGTTTAAAGGTTTGACTAAATAGGGGTTTGAGACGATCCTGACTGTTTAAAGGTTTGACCGTTCAATTTGAGTGGACCTCTTGTTCATGGAAGGAATCGAGAGGGGATTTTGTCTTTTGTCCTAACTGTTTAAAGGTTTGACCAAATATGAGTTTTGTGAGGGAAGATTGATCCAACGAAGTGATCGAATCTTATCTCAGCAAAAGAGTATTCGGAAATCACAGTGGGGATATAGTGTTTATCACGTTGTTTGTAATGATCGGGTTATCCCTAAGAAAATTACTTATAGCATTCTTCCGAGAAATTCCCGTTACATGAACCATCCACCCCCAGCTTCTTTCGCGAAACTGGATCTAACACCAAACTGAGTTACATGACCAGGTTATCCTTAAGAATATTACATGTAAAAATTCTCCAGGAACTTCCCGTCAAGAGTGGGAAACAGTTTAGACTCATATACCTATTGGAGTATCAAGGAGCAGTTTATACTCGTATACTTTTTGGAGTGTTGAGAAGCAGTTTATACTCACTCGTATACTCTTCAGAGTGACATGAAGAAGCAGTTTATACTCGTATACTCTTCGGAGTTACATGAAGAAGCAGTTTATACTCGTATACTCTTCGGAGTTAGGGGAAAACAGTTTATACTCGTGTATCCAATGGAGTTTGAGTCGTCTTTACTTGGCTTGTTTCGCCGTTATGACGCCAGAGTCAATTAAGGCTTGGATTTTGTTTTTGAGTCCGAAGCAAATCTCGGCGGGATGAAGAACCCTTCTGTGGTACGCACAGTAGTTTGGATCTGTAACCCTCTTAGCTCCCTCCTGATCTTTAATAGGTGGTAGCTCGATCTTGTCGTTGGCGAGGAGGTATTTCAAGATGGCTGGAGCTTCATCATCTTCGAAAGAATACTCCTTTTGAAACCTCGGATCGGGAGTCACGTTCCCAGTGATTGCAGACGTCATCGGTCGGCTTCTCTCAGCTTTCTTTCTTTTAAGAAAATGTTCAGCTTGTTCACCACGCATTTTCAAATCTTTCCAAGTTTTGGATGATACGACCCCCAGGGCTTCCAGGACATCGATGGAGAGATTATTGTCATGTTATCCCAGCAATTGATGCTCCCTGGCTTGAGACGTCGGTACCAATCGAAGGCGGGCCCACGAAGGGTGCCAACGAATGACCGGACCATTAAAGCCTCATTTCCAGAGATCATGCCCAAATGAGACTTGAAATAAATCAAGTGCTGAGTAGGCGAGCTTTTCCCGTCAAACGGTGTGAAGTTAATCAAATTAAATTTTGCTGGGTATGGTATTGAATCCCATTCTCTTGGATAGGGATATGAAATACCCGTTTTCTTTACTTCCTGAGCGGACATCAAAGCATTGACTTTATTTTCAAGGTCTTGCATTTTCTTGTCCTCATCTTCATCTCTCTCTGAGTGATGTTGAACAAAAATAATTAGGCCACCCCCAGTGTTACTAAGCGGTGCAATTGAACCACCCCCAATATTATTATTGGGAGGATCTGTTGAACCACCCCCAGTGTTATTGTCATTGGGAGGTGTATCAGTCATAATGACTTCATCCACTTCTGGATCACTATCATCTACAACATTCTGAGTATGGCGGCTGGATTCAGCCCGCTGACTAGACTCAGGAAGTTGAGTCCGTTGAGTTAGCAATTTTCTCATTTGTTGGATAGCTAACTCCATCTCTGTCTTCATCTCAGCTCTAATTTCTTCACGTTGCTTCGCTAGAGCTTCTTGAAGCATTTGAGCAAACTGATCAGAAGTGATTATGAACACTTCTTTAGTTTGTCCCGTGCTAGACGTTGTATCATCCGAAGCGATCGCAGAACAAGTGTCCGAAAGCTCACCCTCTGATGACATTCCTTCATGCATTCTCTTGTAGTCCCTATGTCTGATGGCTCTTAACTGGAGTCGGGACATCCGTTTGGCAATTCTTGAATTGACTTTTCCTCTCGGGGAAAAGTCAGGATTTAATTCACTTGAATGCCATTTAGATTTTCCTTTATCAGCCACGTTGATGGTGACTTTAGGGAATTCATCCTCTTGAATAGCAAGCTTCTTGTTGAAACGTCTCGGTTTGGACTTTAACATTTCAGTAGAAAGTATGCAGAACACAGAAACTTCCGGCGGAATGACTTTAAAGCAGTTGCATTTGGACAACACTGCTTTGATAAGTTTTTCACATACACAATGATGATTCGTTTCTCGAACAGTCCTTTTATGTGATTTGTTTCCACCTTTAGTTTGATAGTACAACTCGTCAGCATGGTGACCAGAGCAACCTATCTTCTGTTTTTGTGTTTGAACCTTGTTAACATACCCAGGATGACTTGTCGTCGCCTCTGAGCGATCCAAGGTTATGTCAAGGGTCATACGTTTAGAACCACCCCCTTGCGGGTGTGGAGTCCTAACAGTCTCCGAATGTTGATTTTTCACAACTTCAGACTTTGGAATCCAAACTTGGCAGAGTTTCGGTGGTTCTTTGGCCACCGTTTCCTTCATCCTTTCTCGTCTTTGTTGTAAGAGAGCACGGGCATGAGCAGCGTTTGCACGATGTTTTTGTATACGTTCTTTGAGGGTCGAACGAGCCCTTTTGACAATAGTACATTCCTCCGTCGTGAGTTTAGCAGAGACATGAGTGATTGGTCGTTGAGACAACTGAACCACTCGATGCCTCCTCGACTCTAAGTCCGCATGATAATGAACTCCGTCGGGTTGTTCCAAGGCCTTAGCCATTTGGTGAGTGCGGCATTGGCGTTGTCTCTAACGAGCTCTTTTCGTCAATGCCGGCGGGCTTTGATTTAATGACTCCTTAATTGAAGAAGAGTCATTATGAGCAGAGAGGTTGCGAGTAGAATCCTCAGCAACAATTATGCGAGAGTCTTCATCTGTAGTGTTTGACAACTTCAACAAAGATGAAATCTTCCTGCATTTGCGAGGCGAGGAAGACTTTACAGATGAGGATGATAAATACTCCTCAAACTTTGCTTGGTCGAACTCGTACTCGACCGTTGATTCAACCGGAATCTTGATGGTTGGCTGCAACACGACGGTCTCGACAGCGAGACTGTTGTCTCCCACTGTGGTCGCCAGCTTATTTTCGTCAAAAGTTGGTTTTGCTGTGGAATTCATTATATCTTCGGTCGATTACAACAAATTCAAAAGAAATAGTTTTTTTATAAGACTCCTTTTACACAACAAATAGACAATTATAACTTTTTAGAAACAAACGCAGGATCGTTGTTTGGATCGCTGCTTGTGTGGGATCTTTGCCTGTGCCGGGAGCGCTTTGACTCGTGGACCACCAAATCACAGATTCTGATTGAATCGTGAGGGGTTTAATGATTCTTCCTTCGTTTATTGAAGTGAGAATTTGAAACGATATCTTATCAAAGTAAGATAGTCGTTCTTCTTAAGATCAAGTCAAAGCTCGAATCTCAAGGAATTGCCGGAAGCTCAGGAACTCTGCTCTCTCTGCTCCAAAGTGCTCAAAAATGATCAGCCTCCCCCAAAAATCGACCTCAGGGGGGTATTTATAGCCCCTAGGACAAACTGCACTTCCGAGATAGTGTTTGCTGTCTCGGCGGACGAGACAGCAAAGACTGTCTCGGGTTTCGAGACAGTAAAGACTGTCTCGGCCCACGAGACAGTAAACACTGTCTCGAAAACAGTAACTGTCTGGCAGTTTTCTTGTAACTGCCTTTCCATATTTTACAACTCCGTTATTTAGGCAGTTATCAACGTGATTCTCGCCCACGACGTTTCCCACGTTCTTGAACAGATAGTGGCCATGTGTCGGCGGTTACAAAACAGTTTCTGATCTTTTGAAGGCTGTCTTGTAAATACTGTCTCGCGTGCGAGACAGAAAACACTGTCTCGCATGGCGAGACAACAAAGGCTGTCTCGCACGACGAGACAGCAAAGGCTGTCTCGCACGGCGAGACAACAAAGACTGTCTCGCGTGCGAGACAGTCTATACTTGTGTTCTCTTGATTTGAATGATTCCCTCTTGAGCTGTATTTGGATATCTTTTTAGCATTTTTTGACGCCTACAAATATGATTTATTGTATTATCTCTCTAACTGGCTTAGACAAAGAATGAATACAATTCTCTCAATATAATTTCTCTCAAACTAACTTAGAAAAAGAAACTACAATCTTCTTGTATCGGAATCCCGATTTACAAAAGAGAAGATGATTGACGGAGATCCTCCCCTTTGATTAATACAATGGGTTCTTAACGGTGGCGAGGAGATGCCTCCCTCGATGTTAGTGTCGAGTTTGTTTCTCGTTAATGATCCGATGTTTCACCTCGCTGGATTGAAGTTGATAAAACTTGTGTGACAAGTTTAAAAATAACTCTTAAAGAGTTTAAGAACTCTGTGCGAGTTTAAACTCTGTAGAAGAGTTGATTTGAACCGAAATTCGGTTAATAAGCCAACTGTCAAGACTCCAAAGAGTTCTGTTACCGAGGAATGCTTCCAGATCGGATGATGGAAGAGCCCTTTGCTGATCTCTAGATCCAAAAATTCTCAAAAGATCTAAAAATCTAAACTAAGCTGATCTTTCAGGTATTTATTGGCAATTAAGGGGTGTAACCTCCCATAAAATCACTCCTTTGTGGGGCTTATGTGATGTAGCTGCCCCTTAAATCACTCCTGATTAGAGTTGTGATCCCCTCAAATCGTGAAAAATAGTTTTGAAACTATTCAGCTCTTGTTTGAATGAGTCAAACACAAGAATTGCATTCTGGCATAAATTCTGCATTCAAACGTAGCATTTAGAAGCTCGAACGTTGCGTCTAGAAGCTCGGACGTAGCGTCTGGAAGCTGTGTTTACAGCGGTTTGGAAGCTGCATTTGGCAGTGCTTGGAAGCTACGTTGGCAGCTGGCAGCTGAATCTGAGTTGCATCTGTAGCATTCGAAGGTTGCGTTTGCGGCCGAACATGGGCTGCGTTGACAGCTGGATCTGAGCGGCATTTGCAGCATTTGGAGCTGAATGTGAACTGCGTTTGCATTGCTTTGACTCCGGAACAAGGCCACTTGTGTTTTGATTTGAAAAGACTGTCAATTTGTAGTCTCTTTCGCTAGAACGTTGCAAAGATCATTATCTTGTAATCTTCATCTTGGCTCCTTGAAAATATAAGAGTCGTCAGATTGTAACTCCCGATGTTGATTGTGAAGTCTGTTGAATTAGAGCTTTTATCGGTTGGTGTGAAGGTTATCAGATTGTAACCTTCATTGATCTACGTGAACATTTTTAAATTTTAGCCTTATGGAAGCCATCAAATTATAACTTACATCCTCGGTATTTTGATGGGGATCAGCTATCTGCAGTAATTTTTAGACAACCTACACAGTCATTCATAGGTAGCTAGTTGGTGCTCCATAGTGGACTATTTATGATTTTAGTTTTTTTTTAGAGATGTATTTCATTTTGGAGGCTGAGTGCCTTAGTACTGTATCAGTTGACTCTTGTGTTTAAAGATATATTACTCTTATTTTAGTTTATCAGATGTACTTTCTTTTCTTCTGTTGGAACATAATCATGGTTATTATTGAATATTTCTTCTCTACATTGTGTTCCTTGTATTGTCATCTTGGTTATATCTGCTTGTACCCTCACTTCTTTACATTTAACATATGATATTAATGTGATGGTAAAACATGTTTATGCACAGTGTTGGGTGTATGACAGGTTTGACATCTCTGGGTTCACCTTGGACTGCAGCCATGTGTGAAAACAGGGGCGTCACAGAATTTATATAATCACAAAAGTCACTTTATAGTTTTGCACTAAGGGCCTGTTCGTTTGTTTTCAAAAAAGCAAGAAATGGAAATGGAAATGGTGGAAATCTCAAAATAATCCATTTCTTCCATTTCCATCCCTAAAACTCACCCACAACATCCAATAAAATATTATTTTCATCCAACAACTCATCCACATCATCTAATAAAATATTATTTTCATCTAACCACTCATCCACCACATCTAATAAAATATTATTTTCATCTAACAACTCATCCATCACATCTAATAAAATATTATTTTCATCCAAACATCACTCAACTCATCTCTTTTTATTATTTCAAATCACTCACATCATCGAATAAAATATTATAACAATTCACCTCATCTCATTAACATTTCATTTCTTCCATTTCATCCCAAAAAGTTGTGAAAACACATTTCTTAATCTTTCTTCACATCAACCAATAATACAATGACAACTCATCTCATCTCATTTCATTTCTTATTTTTAAGAATGAACCGAACAAAAGAAAACAAGAAAACTACAGGAAATAGGTTTCTTATAATTCATTTCCTTATTTTTTTTCGCCAACCGAACAACATCAAAACTAGTTTTCTTAAAAAATCACTCACATCATCCAATAATAATGTGACAACTCATCTCATCTCATCTCCATTTCTTTGATTTCTTTTTTTTTTAGCCAACCGAACACTCCAAAACAATTCTTCATTTTCCATTTCTTTGATTTCCCATTTTTTTTAAGGCAAACGAACAGGCCCTAAAAGAAAAAGAATTGAGGATAAAAAATAATATGCCCACGTGCAAAGAACGTGCATTATACTAGTTTTAATAAATAAGCATATAACTTGTTGGCTTATGTCATAAGAGTATGTTTCATATATATCAAAAAATGAAAAGTCGTGATCAGTTTTTTGGAAGTTTTACAAAATTATATAGCTATATAGAGTTTAGATATTATACTAAATTTAGTGAAACTGATCACGACTTTTCATTTTTTGATATAACTTCCAAAAAACTGATCACGAGTTTTCATATAAAATAATTAAATTTAGTGCAAGTAATATAGTTTAAAACCATGTTACGTTATTTTATATGAAGGCCTATGGTTTTGCATAGGCTAATTTAATTAGAGTTGCTTAGGTTTATTTTAAATTAAATAATATTTAAACTAATATTAGTTAGTATATTAACTTTGTAAGTATTTTATTAACAAAATAATATGTTATAATTATATCAAATCTAAAAAAACTTGGAGGTGTGCTTATTATATTTAATTTATAATTGGGGATTATGAGGAGGGATTGAAAGGGATATATTTTATGATGTATATATGTAATATGCTTTTATGGATGAATGTATGTATTTTGGAGGGCATTTCGGAAGAAAATTTTTTAACATCCAACACATATTTATAATATTTAGTATGGTGCATGTGTGTCCATTTTCTTATTTGTATGTTGTAGGCGATAAGCGCACATTGCAATGATAATTTTATGTATCTAATATGTAATTTTATTATATAATAGTATTTAAAATTAGCTTGATTTGCATCCAACACTTTATTAGATATCAAATCAGTCTTAAAATTTATACATTCTATTTAGGGTGAATTTCACAAATGCCTAAACATAAACTCCTCGAGCTTTTAAAATGTCACAAAACCTTCTTAAGCTTTGGGGTTCTCAGAAAACCACTTTCAACTTTCATCGTTGTCTAAAAAACCCTAAAAACGTGAAATTCAATTTTCATTGGAAAAAAATAACATTCTGCATAATTTTACCCACATGTGAAAATACTAAGTATGTGTTAATTCCATTAATAAGAAGGGTTTTACGAAAATTGTTGAAAATTTAAGGGGATTTATTGAGATCGCCAAAGCTTAGGGAGGTTTTATGATATTTAGCGAGTTAAGTGGTATTCTCTGAGAAATACCCAAATTTAAGGGGTTTTATGAAAGGATAAAAAGCACTTAAATAACTTATAGTTTCACTTAGTTTTCAGTTATATACTCTAATTTGCAAAAGTCGACATTTATAAACCCCATCTTGTTTAAACATGACAAGTTAGTATCTTATGTTACTTAAATGTCAGAATATTCTCATGTGCTGCTCACATATCAATTATAGTTTTGTTTTATCCTCGTTGATTGTTTTATTTATAATTTTAGCTACCTTATTACTATGGGAAGAGCTTAATTTCAATCAATGGTCATTTGGTCTTAACCCTACAAAATTAAGTCTATTTAGAAATTTTAATGGAGAAAATTTGGGTCCCTAACATATATCTTTCTCCTTCATTTCCTTGTTCTTGATCTAAATTGAAGTTGAGCAATGATTTAATAGTTTGCAAAAAGCAACATTGGGAGAAAAGAAACTAATAAGATTGTTAGACCCTAGAGGGGGTGATTAGGTGATTAGGGTCTAATGCTAATCTAATCCTGATTAAAAGCTAATTAAAAATAATGTTGATTAATTAGTTCTTGCACGAATGATATAAGATAGAAATGAGCAAGAAAGATATAAATAAGCACAAATAAAAGTACGTTAAGCAAAACACAAACAAACAATATGTTTACGAGGTTTAGTCACCACGACATACACCCCCGCTCCTCACCTCGAGGAGATCTCCACTATCACAATACGGTTTGGAAGCCGGAACTTCTACACACTCGGTTTACAAGTTTACCAAAAACTCTCACACAACAAACACTATGCAATCACACTTTACACACTAAGTATAGAAACCTAGCCCGTGTCCTCCTCCTCAAGTGCTCGGATGCAACCTTTCCCTAGGTTCGTCAACCGACGCCACTCCTATTGGATTCGACACCGTCTCTCGCCTCACACTTCTCTCGGTGTACAAGTGTATTACAAGTGATACTCACAAAAAAGATTAAATATAATGGTTTGTTCTCAATAACAAATGTGAACGCAAATGAAGCTCACACTCACTAAATCACACCCCACAACCCACACTATATAGTATGAAGATATTAAGCTCAATATTGTGTGTATGATAACAGTGAATGAAAAAATATGTAACTCAATAAATATAGCTAAGATATGAAAATAAAATTATAAGCTATATGAAAAGATGAGTTAGGAAAACTTCTCAATAAACAAGAAGAACAGTAGAGGATGAGATTAAAAATCCTCTTCTTGTAGTAGGAAACTTCTTTTGAAACAGACTGATGAAATCAGCTTAAACAGCTCTTAAACGTTTCTTAATCTTTTGTTAAAACACTAATTGTAAAACAAAACTTCTTGATAGATTGTATATAGAAGGAGAAGAGCAATGGGGTATTTATACCCACTCAAAATATCAGCCAAAACCAATTAGAAAAGACCAAAATAGCCTCAGACAGCCATTGCAGAAAATAGCCGTTAAAAGGCAATGATGAGATCAGCGGTCGACCGTGGGAATCTCGCGGTCGATCGCGAGGCACAAAAAAGCTGAGTATAGAAATTAAAAGCTGGCGGTCGACCGCAGCGGTCGATCGTAAAAGTCTCTGATGGATTCACGGTCGACTATCACGGTCGACCGCGAGCACAAAAGAGCCATAGTATGAAAGTTTGCTGCTGACGGTCGACCGTGGCGGTCGACCGCAAACTGATACATGGCATATGATAGGTTTTTGGGCTGATTTTGAAAATACATTAAAAATATCAAATCAACTCCAAAAATAGTAAAACTTTGGGGAAAGTTTCTAAATGATGAAATAAACATGTTTGAAAAGGAATTTTTGGAAAATTAATTTTCGTTTGTGAAAACTCCCTGCTTTTGAAAAGTGTTCAAAAAACCTGTATTTTCGTGAACATGAAAATTGAGATATAACTTGTAAATACGCATATATATATATCATGCATACATTAGATATATAAAGAAGTGTGAATGAGCTGTAAACATGAAATAAAAACTATTGTAACGAAGTTTGATGAGAAATTGTAGACGGTAAAAAATACCTCTATGGGTCTACAGGAAATTTGCCTACGAGAAGAGTTCGCACGCCCAATTCTCTGGCACGGACCTAAACCGCGTAGACGTCGACTATACTCAGGTCCAGGTTCGCCTAACGGTCGACTCGAAAGCATGAGTCAGGGTCGATCAGGATGGCGGAAATTCGCTCGTCGCTCAACTCGCCTGCCCGAGTTCGGA
>NW_017973710.1:0-13582 GCF_001876935.1 Asparagus officinalis
GTCGGAGGGTAGGAGCAGTTTAGACTCATGCACCAGTTGGAGTGAAGGAGCAGTTTAGCCTCGTGCACTGGTCGGAGGAAAGGAGCAGTTTATACTCTTGCACCAGTGGGAGTATAAGGGGACAGTTTAGACTCATGCACCAATTGGAGTGAAGGGGGCAGTTTAGACTCATGCACCAGTTGGAGTAAAGGAGCAGTTTATACTCTTGCACCAGTGGGAGTATAAGGGGGCAGTTTAGACTCATGCACCAGTTGGAGTGAAGGGGGCAGTTTAGACTCATGCACCAGTTGGAGTAAAGGGGGCAGTTTAGACTCATGCACCAGTTGGAGTGAAGGGGGCAGTTTAGACTCATGTACCAGTTGGAGTATAAGGGAACAGTTTATACTCGTATACCCGTTGGAGTTTAAGGGGGAAGCTTATCTTCTCTTAGGGCAAAGATGAAGACGAACCCTGATTTGTCTTCTCTTGGGGCAAAGACGAACCCTGAAATAGCAGCACATCGCATAGTAGGCCACTATCAAATAACAACGCCTTTTATGAGAAAGACGGTGCTGGGAGAATCAAATCGTTCAGGGACGTATTCGGCTATGAGAGGTAATCATTAACATGATAGGAATTGCCGCGATCGGAGCGACTTTGAGGACCTACCATCCTTTTGAAGAGGATTGGTAAGTTGATTTTATCAGAGGTGTAGTGTTAACATGACAGTGGGAGTTTATTACGATTTGAGCAACTCTATGGACCTACCATCCTATTGAAGAGGACTGGTAAGTTGATTCGTCAGAGGTGACCGTTAACATGACAATGGAGGTCCCGTCATCCTATTGAAGAGGATTGGCGGGAGATTGTGGCTTTGGTCCTAACTATCTGAAGGTTTGACCAAGTGGGAGTTTGATGCAGCCCATCTGAACTGTTGGTCTCGCCTGTTTTGAGTGGTTCGCCATAACCGGGAACCTGGCTCAAGAAGTGGAGCTCACCTAAACTGTTAGGCTTGCCTGATTTGAGCGGTTCGCCGAAACTGGGAACCTGGCTCAAAGAGATGGAGCTCGCCTAAACTGTTAGGCTCGCCTGATTTGAGCGGTTCGCCCGTACTGGGAACCTGGCTCAAGAAGCGGAGCTCGCCTAAACTGTTAGGCTCGCCTGATTTGAGCGGTTCGCCCGAAACTAGGAACCTGGCTCAAAGAGATGGAGCTCGCCTAAACTGTTAGGCTCGCCTGATTTGAGCGGTTCGCCCGAAACTAGGAACCTGGCTCAAAGAGATGGAGCTCGCCTAAACTGTTAGGCTCGCCTGATTTGAGCGGTTCGCCCGTACTGGGAACCTGGCTTAAAGAAGCGGAGCTCGCCTAAACTGTTAGGCTCGCCTAATTTGAGCGGTTCGCCAAAAATAGGAACCTGGCTCAAAAGGTTGATTCCTCTCAAGCCTGAAGGTAATAGTTAACTTGATAGTTTTAAAAGATCCATCGTCCAGTTAGATGAGGCTGATGGAGAAATGACTATCAGAGGTAACAGTTAACTTGATAGTTTTGTGGGCCCGCTGTCCTATTGAAGAGGACTAACGGGGGAAATTTGGAGGCTATGAGGAAATGGTCTCCATTACCAAGGCATCTTAGTCATCATCCCATCGAAATTCATGCGGGCCTTCGTCACCCATATGCTTGAGCATGCTCTCGACTTGTTCTCCTTGGCGGAGTAAGTCTTTCCATGAGCGAGCTTCAACAGCGCCCATATTGGACAGAACGCTGATGGAGAGATTGTTCCGGCACATCTCGATGAGCGTGGCCTCGGAAACTCGATCGCGGGAATGCAACGATCGGTTTCTGAATCTCTTGACAAAGCTGCTTACAGACTCTGTCTTCCTCTGCTTCACAGTTAGCAGGGTGGCCATAGATACTTCTGTGTCATCGTCGAAGAATCTGGCCACGAAGAGCCTTTCCATGTCCTTCCAGCAGGTGATGGACCCGGGCTTCAATCTGCGAAACCATTCAAAAGCGACCCCCTTGAGGGTACCAATGAACAGTCGAGTCATAATGGGATCGTTTCCCACTATGTGTCCAGTTTGCGCCTGGAAGTAGTAGATGTGCTGGGTAGGAGAACCTTTTCCATTGAACTGCAGGAGGTCCAGCGGCTCGAACTTTGCCGGGTAGGAGACCGCATCCCATTCAATTGGATACGGTCTGACAACCCCCAGCTTGTTCACATGCTTCTGGAGCTTCAAGGCATCGAGTTGACTTTGGAGATCGTCAAACCTCTTGTCTCTTGGGTTATGGCCCGAAGATGACGCTCCTCTAGATGACTCGGATGAGGAGTGAGAAGGAGTAGGCACCCGCTCTTTGTGCTTCAAGGATTTATGCGAAGCCCGAGAAGTCCTCTCTCTCTTCCTCTTTTTCTCGCTCAGGAGCTGCTCCAACATCTCTTTTAGGGAGTCGATGGTTTCTTGTTGCTCGTCGAGCCTCCTAGACATCTCCTCAGGGATGTCAGTCATGTGCACACTCACGTGCCTGCCCTGAACTGAGCTTGAAGTCTCCGACATTGCCACTGCTGAGCAATCGTCGTCGTCGTCAGAGACGGACGTCAGACCCGTGCAGGCAAACGAGGTGGCCACCCCCATTTGGGCGTGAGCGTGTTGGCGAGGTTCATGCTGGCGAGGTTCGCCCGTCAGGCGAGATTGGCACAGTGTGCCTGCGCCTGTCTGGCGAGCTGTTGCTTCGCCTTTCTGGCGATCTTGGGCCGTCAGGCGAGCTTGGTGAAGTTCGCTTGTTTGACGAAGCCCTCTTAAACTGCAGAGTTCGCCAGGTGCCCTTGGTTCGCCAAAATTGAACACCTTGCTCACAGAGTGGGGCTCGCCTAAACTGCTAAGCTCGCCCGATTTGAGCGGTTCGCCAAAAATGGAAACCTGGCTCAAGATGTGGGGCTCGCCTAAACCGTTAGGCTTGCCCGATTTGAGCGGTTCGCCCGTACTGGGAACCTGGCTCAAGGGGTTGATTCCTTTCAAGCCTGAATAATAATTCAGGCTGTCGTGGGGGATGAGGGATTGTGCCTCGAGACGAGCAAGAGCTTTTCGTCGCCACTGTTTGGATCTTTTTGAACGAGGAGCGTTCATGTCGACGGCGGAGGCGTAGTCTACGTCGACAAGAATGGTTGATTCCTTTTGCACAGGGGTCTGCGAGGATCGTTCATCGACCCACCCAGCAGCTCCTAGACCCGCATTCTCGAATCTCGGCTCGACCTCAACTGGTTTGGGGGGAAAAGAATCCCCTGCCTCGGCTTGGGCATGGAAAGACTTACTCCGCCAAGGAGAACAAGTCGAGAGCATGCTCAAGCATATGGGTGATGAAGACCCGCATGAATTTCGAGGAGATGATGACCAAGATGCCTTGGTAGTGGAGACCATTTCCTTATATCCTACGATTTTCCCCGTTGATCCTCTTCAATAGGACGGCGGGTGTAGGGTGAAAATTTGATTCTTCCGAAGAAAGGAGTTTCGTTTGTATTTATAAGAAAGCTTATTACAAACTAACAAATCAAATGTTTACAACAGAAGCAGAGGGAAGGCCCTCTTTGTTTAACGTGGGTTCTTCGGTGGCGATAGGACGCCTCGCTCGGTGCTCGTGCCGAGTCTGCTTCCCTTGGACGATCTAATCGAAGTTGCTGCCGGAGTTTCAGTACGCAGTAGAAACTCGGTTCGATGGAGTTTGGGTCTTCTAGTTCGCCGGCGATCGGGGCTCAGAACTAGGAAGTGGCGCTGCAATGCAAAAGTGATGCAGAGAGCTTGTCGTCGACTCCGTTGGGAGTCGAGAGACACTGGTTCAGTTAACTGATTGGATTAATCAATTAACTATGTGTGAACCCCTTTCCTGTAGCCGGGCGAAGTTCTTAAATAGAGGAGAGATGGCGTGGCCGCTCCTTGAATCATGGGATGTGACCATACATTGTTGGGAGACATCTTGTCGCTCCTCTGTACTACGAACCGTCACTCGATAGGCCGTGCTTCACGTCCTGTCGCCTAGGAGCGGCCATCCATTACTCGAGTGGATTGGGCCAGCTTACTGTGCGCTGGCGGTTCCAGCTCTTGACTTGGACCGATGAGCTGAGTTGCATTTATGAACGCGCAGGTTGATCTGGCATCTGTCCGATCACTCGTACCATGAGCAGTCATTCGATGGGCCTGGAGTGCCGTGTCTTCTCTCTTCAGGCCGAGAGAGGTGGGAAAGCGGGTTCCTGGTACTCGAGTGGGCTTGGACAGCTCGTCGGGTGCTGGCGGATCCGCGAGGACAACTGAGGTGAGCTGCATTCGTAAATTGATCTCCTGCCCAATCATTCGTACTGTGAGCGGCCGCTTGACGGTCTTGGGGTACTGTACCCTCTCCCTTGATTTGTGGGATTTGACCACTGATGTAACTGTTCCCATACTCCAAGTGGGCAGTTGACAGTGAGCTGGCGAGTCTGCAGCTTGGGTCTGTAGGCGAGCTTAGGACTACAGGCAGACTTGGGTCTGCAGGCGAGCTTAAAGGCGAACTGAGTCTGGAGACGAGTTTGGGACTTGTTTGCGGAGAAAGTTGTTGTATTCAGTGCTGTATTCATTACAACTTCAGTTGTTACAATGAAACAAAAAGATGGCCTTTTTATAAGACTCTTACATAATAAAAACAAAAAAAAGTACAACTCTCTTCAAACAAACGCAAGATCCGTTTATCGTCTCTTGCTTGCGTGGGTCTTTTGCCTGTGACGGGGACGTCAATATCCGTGGACCACCTGGCACTCAGATCTGTTCCGAAAGAATCGGACAGAGCTTCGTCGATCCGCGTGAGATCTAGAAGCCTGAAGCGTCTATCTCGGCTAAAACGAGATATCAGCTCTTCTTAGTGATTACCGGCGAAGGGTAATACTAAGGAAAAGGGGGAACGGGTGATGAAGGCTCTGATGAAGACCTCTCCTCTCCTTGTTGAAGCGCTCGACCACTCTTCACTCCAGCAGGGCTTCGCCAATCTTCTCCAAAAATCCTCCCCCTTAAAAAATGAGGTAAGGGGTGCTATTTATAGGCAAATGGGAGTGTCTAGGGGGCCTAGACACCCATTGGTGTCTCGGATTGGCCGAGACACCCTTGGGGTGTCTCGGCTTGGCCGAGACACCCCTGGGGTGTCTAGGCTTTTCCTAGACACCCCCGGGGTGTTTCGACTTCCCGAGACTCCGTTTGAGGTGTATTCGATTGTTTTCCCCGTAAATTCTTCGTACGAACTCGGATTTGAGTGATTCCAAGTGCGTTGGATGATTGACGAAGAGTTCGATCCGTTCTGGTAGTTGGATTGTCTGTAGAGTGATCGAGGCATGAAGGGCGTCGTCCTTTTTATGAACACCGCCGGGTTCCCGATTGGTCCGGGTCTTCGTTGTTCCGAAATCCTATCAGCTCACGTAGCTCGTCGATTCACTTCAGTCGTTCGTCGACGTCAATTGGACTCCTGTGGATCGGATAGTGACGTTCATCGTCGCTCTTTAACACTGAACCGTTCGTGGAGACGACTCGTTTCTTTTATAAAAGAGGCTGGAATACTTTGGATGTGATTGGTCTAGCCTTCAGTCGGCGTAAGGACTCGTAGTTAGCTTCAACTCTTGGCTCCTTCGATTTTTAGTCTATCCGATGCTTTGACGAATAGCTGAAGTTCTTCCGGCACTGCGTTTATCGCTTGGCCGTCGTCGGAGTCTCGAGTTTGCAGCTGATGAATTGAGTTTGGCTCGTGTCATTGAGTTGACTTTGAACTACCTCCGCCACATTGTGCTGGCTTAGGGTTTCGGACCACCGTGTGTTGACTTTTCGTCGCAACGCGTTGACCGGCGTTGACCTAGGGTTACGCGTTGACCGGCATTGACCCTAGGGTTTTGAATCGTCGAACGTTGATTAGTGTGGATTTTAAATCCTGGAACGTCGACTTTTGTCGCAACGCACTGACTGGCGTTGACCTAGGGTTACGCGTTGACCGGCGTTTGTAGGCATCGAAAATTGCCTATAGTTCTCCACAAACGGTTCAGTGTTAACGAGCGACAATGAACATCGAATCGTCGAACGTTGACTCTGATCGCAACGCGTTGACTGGCGTTGACCTAGGGTTACGCGTTGACCGGCGTTGACCCTTAGGGTTTCGGATCGTCAAACGTTGACTTTTGTTGCAACGCGTCGACTGGCGTTGACCTAGGGTTACGCGTTGACCAGCGTTGACCCTTAGGGTTTTGAATCGTCGAACGTTGACTTGTGTTGCAACGCGTTGACTGGCGTTGACCTAGGGTTACGCGTTGACCGGCGTTGACCCTTAGGGTTTCGAATCGCCATTAACACATCGTCACGCATCCAACGCACTCGGAATCACTCAAATCCGAGTTCGTACGAAGAATCTACGGGAGAAACGATCAAATACACCTACGGACGTCTCGGAGTTCCGAAACACCCCCAGGGGTGTCTCAGAAATTCCGAGACACCCCAGGGGTGTCCCGGAAAAGCCGAGACACCCCTAACTCCTTTCAAACAAACGCAAGAGCTGTTTGTCATCTCTTGCTTGCGTGGGTCTTTTGCCTGTGACGGGGATGTTGATATCCGTGGACCACCGGGGCAGTCAGATCCGTTCCGGATAAATCGGACAGAGTTTCGTCGATCCGCGTGAGATCTAGAAACTTCTGATCCAGAAATATCGGACAGAGCTTCGTCGATCCGCGTGAGATCTAGAAGCTATAAGCGTATACCTCGGCTAAAACGAGGTAATAGCTCCGAAGCCCTGCCGGATCGAGGAGTGAGCGAGCCTTCTGCAGCAAAGGAGTCTTCTTCTTCATTCCCCACCTTCTTTTCCCTTAGTGTTGCCCTTAGCGGTGATACAAAGGAGAGCTAGTGCCTCGTTTTAGCCGAGACATAAGCTTTACACCTCTGAGATCCCACGCGGATCGACGGGGTTCAGAGTTTCTAAAATCCCCCCGCGGATAGACGAAACTCTGCCCGATTTTCTCGGACCAGATCTGAGTGCCCCGGTGGTCCACGGATATCAACATCCCCGTCACAGGCAAAAGACCCACGCAAGCAAGAGATGACAAACAGATCTTGCGTTTGTTTGAAAAGAGTTGTATTTCTTTTGTTTTCATTGTGTACCAGTCTTATAAAAAGGCTATCTTTTTATTTCATTGTAACGATTGAAGTTGTAATGAATGCAGCAATGAATACAGCAACTTTTTCCGCAAACAAGCTGGCGACCACAGTGGGAGCCAACGGCATCGCAACCGACGCCGTCGTGACGCAACCAGCACTCAAGATCGGGGTGAATGAAGAACACGAGCTCGATCAACAACGGTTCAAAGAAGGCCTCTCTTCCTCCTCCTCCAGATCCGCCTCTCCAAACGGGTACAGAAAGGTAACCTCTTTCATAAATGATTGCAGGTCCTTCGGTTCAAAAATCCAAGACCCCGTTGCCGCCTCTGCACTTGCACCACGTGACGTCCCCGTGTCGTCCAACGTGGTCGAGATCGCGGATCCGGACTCCTCTTCCGCCGAGGAGATGGCTTCTGAAGATGCTCCAACATTATCAAAGAGAGCACGACAAAGACGGCGTCAACGTCTTGCTCGACAGCTGGCCGAGGCTTTGGAGCCAATGGATGGGATCCGCTATAACGTGGATCTAAAATCCAGGCAACGCCAGGAGCAACCACGGCAAACAACCAGCCCCTCCTCCGAAGCAGAAACGAACAAATGGGTTCATGTCAAAAGAACCCATTTTACTCTCGAGGAGCGAATCCAGAAGCGCCGCGCCTTGCGTGCGCATGCCCGAGCCCTGGTCCAAAAAGCACGAGAAATGCTAAAGGGAGAGGCCGTTAAGAGATCGCCGAGATCCGAACGAGTTTGGATGGAGGATCGAGGAAAAGCGCTTGATAAGGAGAGCTCGAGATCATCAAACGAGCCGCAAGCCAATACCCGGACTGGGGGTCGTACGCGACCTCCTAACAAACGGATTCCTACAACGGCCAACTCGGCGGTGTGTGCAAAAGACCAAGAGCCCGTCAAGGTTTCACCCTCACAAAGGAGTGATTCCAAACGTGCGACTCTTGAAGAGGCCAATAAGGCAGTGTTTACTCAGAAGAAGACGCGTCAGACAGACGAACGCGTTATACCTGGGATCCCCTGTGAGCAGCCAATAGGTTACTCCGACTGCAAAGTCAATGAGTTGTACTATCAGGCTGGGGGTGCGAATGAATCTCGAAAGAGAAACACCCGGGAAACAGACTCTCACTGTCCGTGTACCAAACTTATCAGGGCAGTATTATCAACATGTAGCTGCCCCAAGACCGCTCCACAGAGGGTCTCGATATCCGAGAGAATCTCCGATGGAACGACAAAGCCCAAATCAAGGCGTTCCCACCAAAGAGGATCGATTGCTCGGGATGATGAACCCCTAGAAGTTACCATCAACATGGTCAACAAGGGAAAGTCCCCAATCATTTCAGGTGGTTCCAACCTTAATTTCTCTCCAGGAAGTAGGGTCAATTCGGGGATAGCTCAGCTTCAGCTAGAAGCCGTCGGATATAGCAACAGCCATGGAGTCCATGAAGGAGTCCATTCCGATGATGAGTTCTCAGATTCTCATTCCGCGCTCGCCTCCGACGATACGACGTCTAGCATAGGGCAAGCTCGAGAGGTGTTCATGGCCAACACCGAGCAGATAGCCAAAATCATTGAAGAGGCCCTGGCTAAGCAGAAGGAAATCTTCAAGTTTGAAATGGAAATGGCTATGCAAGAGATGAGACAAATGCACGATCAACGAATCCGAGCTTTGTCAAACCAGCGAGTTGAGTCCAATCGTCGCACCCAGAACGCTGCAGTCAACAGCAATCCGGACAGCAATCCGGAGGTGGTTGAAATCGTCATGGCCGACGCACCGCCCAAGAATACTGGGGGTGGCCCCACTAAAAATAACAACGCTGGGGGTAGACCCACCAGTGATGATAACGCTGGGGGTGGACCCACCAGTGATAACAACACTGGGGGTGGCCGTATTATTCCTCTCGACAATTATCCAAAACAGGATACAGCTCAGGCCGAAAAGATGAAGGATCTCGAAAAAAAAATCGACGCCCTGATGTCTGCTCGGGAGGTGAAGAGGACCGGCATTCCGAGTCCTTACCCGAAAGAGTGGGATTCGATCCCGTATCCGGCGAAGTTCAACCTAATCAACTTCACGCCGTTCAACGGAAAGGGCTCGCCCACTCAGCATCTGATCTACTTCAAGTCCCACTTGGGGGTGATCTCTGGCAACAAGCCCTTGATGGTTCGGTCATTCGTTGGCACCCTTCGCGGGCCCGCCTTCGATTGGTACCGCCGTCTCAAGCCCGGAAGCATCAACAGCTAGGAGGACTTGGAAAGCATGTTTCTCACCCATTTCTTCGATGATGACACCGAGGTGTCGATCAGGACACTCTTCGACGAGAAACAAAAAGGCGGAGAGTCGGTGGATACCTTCATCAAACGCTTCCGCAATCAGGCAATGAACTGCAGGGATCCCGTCACGGAGGAATTCCTCTTGCAGACTTGTCAGAACAACTTGTCCATTAATATCTTGGACGTGATGGGAATAGAGTCGCTCAATACCTGGAAAGAGTTGAAGGCTCGAGGAGAACAGGCTGAACGCTTCATCAGAAGACGGAAGGTCGAAAGAAACCAACCGATGGTTAATCCTCCGGATTCGGATCTCGTACCTCATGATGAAGGGGGCAACGGTTGTTGACGATGATCAAACGTCACAACAGCAGTCCTGGGAACAACAGGAGAATTCGGACGAGGAGCTCCAAAACGAGTACTCGTTCAAAGACGAAGACGTTCCAGCTATCTTCGAGACCCTTCTCGAAAACAACAAAATCAAACTCCCGCCCATCACGGATCAGGAGGAAGATGATGATTCTGCGGATCCAACGTACTGCGAGTACCACAGGAGGATCCTTCATCCCACCAAGGATTGCTTTGCTCTCAAGAATAGCATCCAGACCTTGGTTGAAGCCGGCGTTATAACGCTAGGGTAAGCCAATTGAAAACGGCATACTCCAAAGAGTACAAGAGTATAAACTGTTTCTCAACACTCCGACGAGTATACGAGTATAAACTGCTTCTCAACACTCTATAAGAGTATAAACTGCTTCTTGTGACTCCAAAGAGTATACGAGTATAAACTGTTTCTCATTCCTCCGACCGGTATAAGAGGTTAAACTGCTCCCTGATACTCCAATAGGTATATGAGTCTAAACTATTTCCTACCATTGACGGGAAGTTCCTGCAGGATATTACGCTAATATTCTTAAGGATAACCCGGTCGGACAACAAAATCAAACCCAGTTCCAAGAGAGAAGCTGGGGGTGGATAATCCAATGCATCGGGAAGTTCCCAGAAGAATACCACATGGGTATTCTTAGGGATAACCCAATCGGAAGTTCCTGGAGGATATTACGCTAATATTCTTAAGGATAACCCGGTCGGACAACAAAATCAAACCCAGTTCCAAGAGAGAAGCTGGGGGTGGATAATCCAATGCATCGGGAAGTTCCCAGAAGAATACCACATGGGTATTCTTAGGGATAACCCAATCATTGTGGAATTGGTGAATAATAAATTCACGTTCGAACTCTGAAGGTCAGAATGTCTCTTCTTATTCTCTAACTCTTATGAGTTATTTTTTTGTGAGAGGAGATCCAATCTTCTGATAGGTTAATCTTTCCTCACCAAACCATCCGCTGATCAAATCAAACGACAGTGGACCCACCAACATTCCCATCTGCCAGTCATTGGCGTGTCTCAGACTCAACGTGCTAGGTAATAAACGCCTAACATTAAAGTCCCCCCTTTGAGTGGTAATATGGGTTGGCACTTTCTTTGCTACCCGTATTCCACTCTCTTCGCTTTCTGGTCAAACCTATAAAAGTTAGGGCCAAAGCCAAAATCCCCTCTCGATTCCTCCAATGAACGAGAGGTCCACCTTCAAATCGAGCGATCAAACCTTCCGACAGTTAGGTCGTCTCAAACTCCTGCTTGGTCAAACATTCATACAGTTAAGGCCACAGCCAAAATCTCCTCTCGATTCCCCCAATGAACGAGAGGTCCACTTCCAAATCGGGTAATCAAACCTTCCGACAGTTAGGGTTATCCGAATTGTTACGATTCTCGGAGTGGAGATCCCACTCTTAGTTTCATCCTTCCGGATTCTGGGGGTGGAGATCCCACCTCGAGTTTCCTTTCCAGCTGTAGATAGAATATAAAATTCTTCCTCTTCAGCACCGGGAGATAGAATATAAAATTCTTCCTCTCCTCGGACCTTTCCGATGCTCGGAGTGGAGAACCCACTCCCAGTTCATCATTCCGGATTCTGGGGGTGGGGGATCCCACCTCAAGTTCCCTTTCCGGCCGAAGATAGAATATAAAATTCTTCCTCTTCAGCACCGGGAGATAAAAGACCACATATTCAACATTGTGGCAGGTTGTTATTAATAACACCATAATCCGTGCCTCACACGCGCGGGGAATTTTATCCCGAAGCCTAAGTAGGGATAAGTCAACGTCTAATACACGTTGCCGGGTAGCCTATTCCCGTAACAATGGCGAAGTCTACGTATTCAATATCGTAGCACTAAAAGGGTTAACTTTTTTGGCTTAACGTTACATGTGGAACGGATTGAGACAATCCGCATACTAGCCCGACTCAAACGGTAGTCGGTAAAGGCTAATCAAATCCGTTGAAGGCTGGGGATTAGCCAAAAATCCTAAAGTCAACGCCTAACACGCGTTGCCGGGTAGTCTATTCCCGTGAGAAAGACGAAGTCTACGTATTCAATATCGTAGCACTAAAAGGGTTAACTCTTTTAGCTTAAACGTCACATAGGAGCGGACTTAAACAATCCGCATGCTAGCCCGACTCAAACGGTAGTCGGTAAAGGCTAATCAAATCCGTTGAAGGCTGGGGATTAGCCAAAAATCCTAAAGTCAACGCCTAACACGCGTTGCCGGGTAGTCTATTCCCGTGAGAAAGACGAAGTCTACGTATTCAATATCGTAGCACTAAAAGGGTTAACTCTTTTAGCTTAAACGTCACATAGGAGCGGACTTAAAAAATCTGCATGCTAGCCCGACTCAAACGGTAGTCGGTAAAGGCTCATCAAATCCGTTGATGGCTGAGGATTTGCCAAAAATTCTATAACTGCGAGTCATTGACGCATCAACTCCCCTAGTTGGTCTCGTGACTTGAGCACCCAACAAATTCAGGATAAAATCCACACATGCAGATGAATCAACTTTAACAGTTGGTCCTGCAACCCCAACATTCGGGACCGCGATGCTCCAATACCTTAAGAGCTTAAACTGTGTATACTCCAGCAAACGTACGAGTATAAACTGTGTTAATGGCGATTCGAAACCCTAGAGTCAACGCCGGTCACCGCGTAACCCTAGGTCAACGCCAGTCAGCGCGTTGCAATCAAAGTCAACGTTCGACGATTCGAAACCCTAGGGAGGACGCCGGTCAACGCGTAACCCTAGGTCAACGCCAGTCAACGCGTTGCAATCAAAGTCAACGTTCGACGATTCGAAACCCTAGGGTGGCCGCCGGTCAACGCGTAACCTTAGGTCAACGCCAGTCAACGCGTTGCAAGCGAAAGTCAACGTTCGACGATTCAAAACCCTAGGGTCAACGCCGGTCAACGCGTAACCCTAGGTCAACGCCGGTCAACGCGTTACGACAAAAAGCCAACACACGGGGATCCGAAACCCTAAGCCAGTACAATGTGGCGGAGGTAGTTCAAAGTCAACTCAATGACACGAGCCAAACTCAATTCATCAGCTGCAGACTTGAGACTCCGACGACGGCCAGACGATAAACGCAGCGCCGGAAGAACCTCGGCTATTCGTCAAAGCATCGAATAGATCGAAAATCGAAGGAGCCAAGAGTTGAAGCTAACCACAGGTCCTTATGCCGACTGAAGGCTAGACCAATCACATCCAAAGTATTCCAACCTCTTCTATAAAAGAAACGAGTCCGGAACACTTTGGAGGGGGTATCTGTAGGCATCGAAAATTGCCTATAGTTCTCCACAAACGGTTCAGTGTTAACGAGCGACAATGAACATCACCATCCGACCCACATGAGCCTAATCGACGTCGATGAACGATTGAAGTGAATCGACGAGCCACGTGAGCGGATAGGATTTCGGAACAACGAAGACCCGTGCCAATCGGAAGCCCGGCACTGCTCACGAAAAGGACAATGCCCTCCGTGCCTCGACCACTCTAAAGACAATCCAACCATCAGAGCGGATCGAACTCTTCATCACGCATCCAACACACCCGGAATCACTCAAATCCGAGTTCGTACGAAGAATCTACGGGTGAAACGATCAAATACACCAACGGACGTCTCGGAGTTCCGAAACACCCCCAGGGGTGTCTCAGAAATTTCGAGACACCCCAGGGGTTTCTCGGAATTTCCAAGACACCCTAGGGTGTCTCGGAAAATCCGAGACACCCCAGGGGTGTCCCGGAAAAGCCGAGACACCCCTAGGGGTGTCTCGGAATTTCCGAGAC